>NC_043002.1:68853087-68855587 GCF_006345805.1 Octopus sinensis
AACATCATTTTAAAATATCAGCCCAATAAGAAAAAGGAAACAAAAGAAAGCATTTAACACATCTTTAATTACTAGTTACAATTGTTTCAGTATTTAATATCCTTGTTAAACGTTGGATGTATACTTTTACGAAGCAGAGGTAAAATCAATGTGTTTACATGACGCACTTCACGAGACTCCAAAACACCCTCTCAACAATTCCTACCGACTTCTATTTCAATCAATACACTACTCTTTATAAGAGTTTGGCTAGTCCATTCTTTCAATCCCCCATGGGTGTCAATGACTCTCACCACAACACAGTACCACTCTGTTTTTTGCATCATTGCACCTAAAATTTGATGTTGCATTAAAAAGGTGTGTTCTTACACTGTGCACCTTTTGATGCGTGTCTCATGAAGTGCCACCCTAATGCATAACTGGTATTCCATCAGTTATGATGATGAGGGTTCTAGTTGATCCAATCAACAGAACAGCAAGCTCTTGAAATTAACATGCAAGTGGCCGAGCACTCCACAGACATACTCTCTTTTACTTGTTTCAGTCATTTGACTGTGGCCATGCTGGAGCATTGCCTTTATAATCGAGCAAATTGACACCAGAGCTTATTCTTTGTAAGCCTAGTACTTATTCTATCGGTCTCTTTTGCTGAACTGCTAAGTTACGGGGACGTAAACACACCAGCATCAGTTGTCAAGCAATGCTGGGGGGGGGAACAAACAGACACACAACCATATACACATATACATACATACACATATATATATATATATATATATATATATATATATATATATATATATATATATATATATTATATATATATATATACATACATACATATACGATAGGCTTCTTCCAGTTTCTGTCTACCAAATCCACTCACAAAGCTTCGGTCGGCCTGAAGCTATAGTAGAAGACACTTGCCCAAGGTGCCACACAATGGGACTGAACCCAGGACCATGTGGTTGGTAAGGAAGCTACTTACCACACAGCCACTCCTGCACCATGTGTAACTGTAACGTAATTCTCAGGGAGATTCAGTGTCACACAGAATGTGACAAGGCTGGCTTTTTGAAATGCAAGTACTACTCATTTTTACCAGCTGAGTGGACTGCAGCAATGTGAAATAAGATGTCTTGCTCAAGGACACAATACATCGCTGGGAATTGAACTCACAACCTTGCAATTGTGAGCTGAATATCCTAGCCACTAAGCCACATGCCTTTACACTCTAATGTATAAAAGCATAAATATTATGTAACTTTTCACATGAAATTTTGTGTGCATTGGGACAAGAAAAAAACTGAGTGGTACCTGAACAGTTGTAATTGTTAATTAAAGATGTGCTAAGCTCTTTCTTTGTCTCCTTATTTAGATTATATATATATATATATATATATAGCTTTTTGTTTATTTTGTAATAGAAAAACATAATAGAGCTCAATTCATCCTTGTGTTAGAAGTTTATAGAGTCTGCTGTGTTTGTCTTGTATAAACAGGATTATATATTTGAACAAAAGTTTCATTCACTTAGTCATTTAGTCAACTGTTCACATCAGCAGATTGAGATGTGTAGATCGATCAAAAGGCTGTTTGAACGAAGCCTTGATTTAGATATGTAATCCTGTTTACTTTATACTTTACACATATACATACATGTATTGACATACACACACACAACATATATTTGTATGTAAACATACATATGGACATACACAGCATGTATACACACAGACACACACACACATATATATAAAGGGCAAGAATATGTTAAAAAGTGGTGTATAATAGATACAGACAGTAAGTGCTCAGACTGCTTTTTCATCTTTTATTGAACTCATTGTATGTATGTATATACATATGCGTGGAGACACAATGGCCTAGTGGTTAGGGCAGCGGACTCGCAGTCGTAGGATGGCGGTTTCGATTCCCAGACTGGGCGTTCTGAGTGTTTATTGAGCGAAAACACCTACAGCTCCACGAGGCTTCGGCAGGGGGGGGGGGCGATCCCTGCTGTACTATTTTGCCACAACCTTCTCTCACTCTTTCTTCTGTTGGCCTGCTCGCTTAGCCAGCGGGGTGGCGTCATTTGAAGGCTAAAACAATGCAAAGCGCATTGTGACCAGCGATGTGTAGTAACATCTGATAGCCTGGTCAGTCACGTGATATACATATGCACACATGTATGCACATACAATACATAGATACATATGTGACTCAATGGAGACCAAGTCATTCTAAACAAATGAAAATTCTAGTTATTTCATAGGCAGAATTGCCAGCTCATTATACCATTCACACTTAAGTGTATTCTCTTAGACACTTGTATCCTAAATGTAATCTTCAGTCAAACTCAGTAAGACAGCGATTGTGATAAAAACGGACCAATGTATTACAACTATAAATGTATGCACATAATCACACACACACATCTCCCATGTATACTTTGTTTATTTTAATATAACCTTACCTTAATATAATATACATACAATAAACT
>NC_043002.1:68858087-69135587 GCF_006345805.1 Octopus sinensis
CTCTCCCTAAATTTCTTTGTCTTTCTCTCTCTCTTTTTCTTTTTTTTCTCTCTCTCTCTGTCTTCGCCACCACCCTCACTCTCTCTATGCCTACTATTACTCTCACCCCAGTATGAGCAATAATATAAGTGAGTGAGGGAGTCAAAGTGTGACACACTGACACACAGAAATTAGTTTTCGCATTTATTATATTTTAATCTTGAAAAAAAAATTAAGTAAACCACTTATAGTTGCTTTCTGTAAAATCTACTATATATGTGGGAAATTCTGTTTATGGGTGTGTTTGTGGAGTTGTTACCTAACTCCTACATTGTTTATCGATTTTGATGAAACTTGACATGTGAGTACAACTCATGTCTGGAAACCTCAGATTGTTGAAAAGAATCGATAATAGGGCCCCTGGAAAGGATCTTTATATATATCTAATATTTTATTTTAAAAGCCAAGAGAAATAATCCATTTGCCCCTGGAAGTGATCCTTATATATATAGCCAAGAGAAATAACCCATTCATTTTCCTAAATCATTTGGTATAAATCAAATTGAGTATGCTTATTTCTTAGTATTTGAACTGTTAGAGTTATTGTCACAATTTATCCAGTACAACCCTTCAACATTTAAATAGTATTTTCCTAAACAATAGATCCACTTATTTCAGTTAGTGACTTATTCACGAGTATACCAATACCAGCGCTGCAGAGGGTAATATTCTTTGGGAACACACAAAAGCTTTTCAGAGTTATTTACTTTCAATTGTTATTATCTCATATCTAATTAGCCTGTTATTACATAACATGCTTCATGATTTTAGTAAACATACCTTATTAGTATTTCCTCCTATGTTCTATATACTCTGGGAACACATTAAAGCCCTTTGTGGGGCTACTTTATTTGAATTCTTACTATTGGGTACTAATTTCATGTTATTACATGACTGACTTCACAGTTTGGGTATTCATAACTTATTGGGAATTCCTAAAATCAAGATCCTGTGTAAAACAGTTCAGTATTGTCTCTAAATCCACAAAAACTGTTTTAAGGGCTACATACTTTGTACTGTTATTATTGGGTTAGCGAAACAATGATGAAAACGGAACCAAGGGATAAGCTCCACTTTCCTGGGAATTACTGGGTACGTCAGCAATTTTATCCATAAACTGGTTATATCTTTTCATTATATAAAAAAAAAATATTTTATTCAAAACTTTGCATATGTGACAGAAGTATGTGCGTGCTATTTGTTAAGAAGTTAAAGTTTATGTAAAGATCTGCTAAGTATTACAAACATATAAAACAGTTTGTTCTCTCAATATTAGATTTTCTCCAACATTCTCTTCTCTCTGAGAAAGGCGACTTGTTTTTTTCTTTCCTTTTATTTTATTCCTTTGTTTAAAAAAAATGATTAGTGTGTAACCTAATATTTTCATACTCTACCTACATTTGCATACGGTCCATGAATAAGCATGGCATATCATTTTACTTGTTTCAAAACACTCATAAAGGAAAAAAAAAATCATATTAAAGTAAGTTATATTAGGAAGAGTATCCTGCTATGAAAAGCTCAAGAATTTATACAGATGCATAAAACTACATTATTTCAATGAATGGCTGTATGGAAATTGAAAGAAATATTAAATTTAGATTATGAAATGAATCATCACCATCACTATTATCATCATTGTTTTAACATCCACTTTTCTATGCTTGCATTGGTTGGATGAAATTTATTGAGGTAGATTTTCTACAGTCTGATGCCCTTCCTGTCATCAGCCCTTACCTGTTTCCAGTCGGGTAGTATTTCTCCATGGCCAGACCTGTTTTTATGAAATACTAGAAATAACTGACGCTGCTTGTATGACAGACACACACACACACACACACACACACACATACAGACACACATACACGCACATGCACAAACACACACACACACACACACAAGCAAGTGGACAAATGAAAGAAAGAGGCCATCAGCACATTCAGTAGGAGTTATATTATTATTTAAGGCTGCTTAGTTCAGCCCCATGCATCTTAGGCCTGTGATGATCTTACAAAACTTTAAAACTTTAAGTTACACAAGGCCAAATGAAACTGTTTACAATACTATCTGTCTGTCTACCTGTCTGTCTCTCTCTTTTTCTCTCTCTCTCTCTCTCTCTCTATATATATATATATATATATATATATATATATATTGGCTTCTGTGCCGGTGGCACGTAAAAAGCATCCACTACACTCACAGAGTGGTTGGCGTTAGGAAGGGCAACCAGCTGTAGAAACACTGCTAGATCAGACTGGAGCCTGGTGCAGCCTCCTGGCTTCCCAGACCCCGGTCGAACCGTCCAACCTGTGCTAGCGTAGAAAATGGACGTTAAATGATGATGATGATATATATGTATGTAGGTTGTGTATGTTTGCCATAAGATGCTGTAGTATTTATGTGATTGTCATAACAGTCTTGTAATCATTGTCAATATCTGATGTGTTGTTGTTGTTTAACCCCAGGTCTGTCCTGATTGAACAGACTTTTGGTGTGTGTGTGTGTGTGTGTGTGTTGGGGAAATGGTCACCATGTAATAGCAATAATGTTGGTATATGGTTTGAAGTTTCGATTGATTGTGAAGTTGTGTTGAAGTAAACAAGATGTGATTTTGATGGCAAAGAAATGGTATATTAACTGTATCAGAACAAAAGTAACCATCTCACGAGAAAACATCCTTATCAACATGTAACTTGATTGATAGAGCAGAATAGGCAAGTAATAAAGATGCAAGCATTGCCAGCATATCATGTGATGTTTAAGTCAATAATGTCTGTGAGATTATGATGTGACCATTCATATCCACAAAATGAAATTGGAATTTAGTCTGAATGAGTGTGGAGAAAACTGTTATGCTGATACAAACATGTTAATGTTTCAGTTTTAATGAAAATATCCTGAGAGGCTGACTTTTCTTCATGTTTTACTATCCCCCACTGTTTACTGTTGTAAATTTTCTTATAATAATGTATACTTCAACGGATATTTGTCCTCATCTTGTTTGTGGTTAACACAATGTTTCGGCTGATATACCCTCCAGCCTTCTTCAGGTGTCTTGGGGAAATTTCGAACCTAGGCATAGTGTTTAAGAGCGTGGGCTACTAACCCCAAGATTCCGAGTTCGATTCCAAGCAGTGACCTGAACAATAACAAAAATAATAATAATAATAATAATAATAAAATTGAAAAAAAACCTTAGGACCCAGGTTCGAAATTTCCCCAAGACACCTGAAGAAGGAGGGTATATTAGCCAAAACGTTGTGTTAACAACAAACAAAATGACGACAAATATCCGTCGAATGTAAATAATGTATATAATTCCTCATCTCTTAAATATAGAACTGTATAATGTATACTTGCTGTGTACAGTAGTTAGGTGCACTGTTGAGATAAATCTTACAATAATTACAGTTGTTATTGTTTTGACAATTGCATTTTTACATATATGTACTTTACATGTTTGTTCCTGTCTGAATGCAGTCATATATTCTCTGAGTATAGAAACTTCCTAAAGTCAGTCCTTTCTTTTTCATCTGTTTTACTTTGCTATCTTTCTTTTTAACAATATCCTTTTGAATGAGTGAGCCCATAATGTAGTGTTATGTGTGCCATAATGTTTTGGGTTCAGTCTCATTGCATGGCACCTTAGACCTGTATTTTCTACTATAGCCCTTAGCCATCTCAAGCCTTGTGAGTGGATTTGGTAGACAAACTAAAAGAAGCTTATTGCGTGTGTGTGTTTTCATGTGTTTGTGTATATCCCTCCCCTGTCTAGACATAATGTGATGTTTGTAACTGAGGTTGTTTGTTTCCAGTCTTCTGTGAAAAACATGTCTAGCTATGGGACAGTATTAGCTTATTTGGAAACAAAAGAGAGCTGGTGAGAGAAAGGGCACCTGGCTGTAGAAACTCTGTCTCCAGAAATTCATCTGACTGTTGCAAGCATGATAAAGTAGATGTTAAATGATGATGGGGAGGAAGAGGAAGGTTTGATTCTCATTTTAGTACTAAAATTTTGAAACAGGAACAATCAATTAGATCAACCTCTTGTAAATGGCAGCAGGTGCTTATCTTTTCATGGAGGGAAGGAGGATAGGAGGATAGGCAAAGCCAAAATTTGGCGGGAATTAAATTGAGAATATAAAGTGATGCAACTAGATGCCACAAGACTTTTTGTCTGACACTCTACTTATTCTGCCAATCCATAATAATGCAATCATATTAATAGTTTTGTAGCAATGAAAAATGCATTGGATATTGATTGAAACTTGAAGACTTTGAGGAAGCAGAAACGGGCTACCTCCGAATTCTACATGTAGTTCAATAAAGCCTAATTGTTGTATCAAGGTTAGTTTTCTTTAATATAGCTACACTTAATGTCTTTTTAAAATGCTTCACTCAGCATTTTGCTATTAGGATGATAGTTATAAACAGTTGACCTATATTGAAAACATCAAATTGGTTCTGCCTAATAATCATAAATATGTGCTGATCCCTGTAATTCTCAAAGTGTTGACCTGAATATAGCTGTAACTGCTGAAGTTCATTAACAGAATCTTGTATGTAAATAAGTTTGATCTTGAGAAACCTTAGTTATGTTTGTCAGCTCTCATCTCATTTTTCTAGTTTTGAAAGTGTAAAGTTACAAGAACATAGAAGAGTAAGAGACAGTAACCTGTTAGACTCAGAAGGAAATATATATGTCTCTATACACACACATATGTAAGTGTGTGTGTATATATATATATGCGTGTGTGTGTGTATGTATAAATATGTGTATATGTATATTTGTATAAATATATATGTATATAATAATAATAATAATAATAGTGAAATTATTGTGTATAGCGTTCAGGTGCACTACAAGTCATCTAAGGTGCATGTACAGTACATAGAATTATGTACAAAAGTTAGGAAAGTGAACAGTGTATGAGTCATGATATACATGTGTGTATGTGTATGGAGGTGGGGAGATATCAGGTGTAGTGTTGGCGAATTTCAGGAAGCATGGAAGTTTTAAAAGATGCAACGTCTCAGCTGATGCAGGTAGTTTGTTCCATGCTTTAGCAACTCTGAGTGTGAAAAAATGTCTCTGAAAGTCATGGGAGCTGTGCTGTTTTCTGACTTTGTAGGCATGCCCACACGTGTTAGACACATGGAGCTCAGAAAGGTGCTCAAGGTGGTTGCTGGCACAATGGTTAATAATTTTGTGGGTATTTACCAAGTCAGTTGCCAGACATCGGAGCTTCAATGTATCTTTGCCCAGAGAAGCAAGGTGTTCAGAGTATGGTAGATGCTTGATGGAGGGTATTCACTTGGTTGCACGTCTCTGAACAGTTTCTAGAAAGTCAATGCCCTGAGCAAGATAGGGGTTCCAGACTGGTGATGCAAATTTCAAGTGTTGCTGCACCATAGCCATATACAGCCTTATCTAGATAGCTGGAGAACGACTGACAAAGGTCTTGCTGAGTGATGCCAAGACACACTTGACCTTCTTCACAATTTTATAGATATGCTTTGTCCAGCACAAACCGCTGCTGATGGTAATACCTAGGTCACATTCACAAGAAGACTTCTTGATATTAGTGTTGTGGAGAGAGTATGTGGATGCTGGGTTTTTTGTCCCAAAATGTGTGGTGGTTCACTTGTTCACAGCCATCTTGAGTTGCCAGTCTGTGATCCATTGTTGCATTGTTTTCAGGTCCGATTGCAGGAAAGATCTATAGTGTTCAGGATCTGTCCTTTTTATCTCAAGGTACAACTTGATGTCATCTGCTTATTTCAGCACTGTGGCATTCTTGGAGTTGGCATCTATGTCATTAATGTATGCAACAAATAAAAGGGGACCAAGAACAGATCCAAGAACCAGATGACAAAAGGTGAAGAATGTTGTCCTAGAACTGTGACTGCCTCTTTTTGGCTGAGAATGAAAGACTCCAACCAGTTAAAAAGATCATATTTCACACCCATTGCTGAGAATTTTGCCATAAGTCTTTTGTGTGGCACAGAATTAAAAGCTTTAGCAAAGTCAAGGTAAACAACATCAACCCATGAGATGCCATCAGTGACCCAAGTGATGTCTTCAAGAAACTCAATAAGTCGATCACAGCAGCTGGAGTTAGGGATAAATCTAAATTGTGAGGGTTGGATAAGGCAGTAAGAATTCCAGAAGTTCCAGAGTGTTTCTCTGACACAGGATTCCATCAGTTTGGCAATGCAGCTGGTAAGACTGACTGGACGATAGTTGACAGGCGACGTATGGTCACTCTTTTCGAACTGAGAAATGACACTGGCAGTTTTCAACTGCTCCAGGTTTGCACTCTTGTTAAGACGGAACTGAAAGAAGAGCGACAGCTGGTGCAGAAGAAAGTACCCACCACATTTGAGAAGCAGGTATGTGACACCATCAAGACCAGGAGAGGCATAGTTACGCGTATTCTTAAGGTGACGTTGCAGCATTGCAGTTGTAAATTCCATAGTTGTTATGGAATTTGCTGTCAGGTGGAGGGGATGATGCATTTTGGTTTACGATAGTAAAAATACCTGTATAGCATCAGCAATGAGTTCTGTGCATTCTTTGGGATCATTAGTAATCTGGATTGTGTGGGGATTGCAAAGAGGACCAACTGGAGAGTGAGGTCTCTACTTTGAACGTACTTATTTCCAGAACACCTAACTGTCAGGGTTGGTTGCTATGCACTGCTCTTTTTGTCACCTGCTCGAGGTGGTTGGATGATTTATTGCACTTTTTCCTGTTTATATCTGATTTATGCAGTTTGTATTCCTGTTCAGCATTACAACATTCTTTCTTGGCAAGTCTGACTACTGCAGTCTCCCAAATTGCACTTTAGGGATATTTTTTGTGCTTATGTGGTGCTGATGCTGCACATGCTGTCCATATGTATTTATATATGCATGTGTGTGTGTGTATATATATATATATCTCATCATCATCATCAATATATATACAAACACACACACATACACACACACACATATCCATATGCATATTCTTGTCGAATGTGTGTGTATATATAGATATGTGTGTGTGTGTATATGTGTATACATAAATGTTAAACAATGAGAATTAGTGTTCAACATCGCATTGGTGGATAAATTTTCTTTATTTGTGTTTTAAGGCTACCACTAGTTTCATGTTAAGAAAATATCTTAATATCTTTACAATTTTTGTAGTCAATCACATGGTGGAATGTGTATACATATGTATATATATGTGTATGTGTAGATGTGAGAGATGAAGAATTCAGTGGAAGGGTGAGGGATAAGATCATGATAATTTTGCCTCAAATATGGGTACATTGATTAGTACATTCTAAACTGTTGTAAGATATATAACACTAATACTCAAGGATTTAAGGAATTCCTTATGTTAATAGATTTTGGACTGTGGGGGTGGGGTGGGAAGAATCAATAGAAACATCAATGGTACATAACTGAAGAAATGTTACAAAGAGAAAGGACAAAGGTAAGTTGTATTCTCTACTTTTATCATAGATTTCCTCTGTGATATGTAGCTGCAATGTTGTGGTTCTCTTGTACTTTCTGGCAGAAGAAACAGTTCTAGTAACAATTTAAGAATGATAGAGAAGTCTTTAGCGTTCCGTTGGCAGATTTTGAAAAGTTCTGTGAAGATTAAAGATTAAGTAACAGTTGGGCTTTTGATGAAAAGATTATTGATTCGAATGAATAGATAAACTGTATTATCAGGAAAGGCTATCTGTTAGGCCAGCTAGGATTGCTTAAACTTGTTATCTGTCTGTCTTTCTTTCTTTCTTCCTTTTACTTGTGGCCATGCTGGGGCACTGCTTGAAGAAGTTTTAGTTGAATGAATTCACACAGGCACTTATTTTTTTGTCAAGCCTGGTACTTATTCTATTAGTATCTTTTGCTCAACCACTAAGTTACAGGGATGTAAACACAGTGGCACTGGTTATCAAGTGGTGAGATGGACACACACACACACACACACACACGATGGGCTTCTTTCAGTTTCTTTCTACCAAATCTACTCAGTTTCTGTCTACCAAATCTACTCAGTTTCTGTCTACCAAATCTGCTAAGTTGTGGGGGCATAAACAAACCATCACCAAATGTCAATTGTTATGGTGCATGAACACAAAAACATGCATGTACACAGACACAGACTCTCTCTCTCTCTCTTTTTGACATACACAAACCTAATGGGCTGCTTTCACACAGTTTCCATCTGCCAAACTCACTAATAAGGCAGTTGTTGGGCCAGAGATATAGTAGAAGACATTTGTCTTGGATGCTGCACAGTGGGATTGAACCTGAAACTTGTAAAGAAAGTTATTCAACTATGCAGTCATACCTGCATCATCATTATGAATGTGTGTGTGTGTGTGTGTGTATTCTTTTGATTTAATTTGCTTTGCAGGAAGGACTGTTTTAACAAAGTCACGTCTTTCCCTACCTTCGAAACACAGAATAGATAAAACAGGGGACAACTGATGAAAGGAATGTTCTTTGCGGCCATGTTGGAGCACAACCTTTAGTCAAACAAATTGACCCCAGGACTTATTCTTTGTAAGCCTAGTACTTATTCTATCAGTCTCTTTTTGCTGATCTGCTAAGTTACAGGGATGTAAACACACTAATATCGGTGTCAAGTGATAGTGGGGTGGGGGTACAAACACAGATACACAAGTACATACATACATTGTTTCTGTATTTGTTTCTTTCGTTGTTCGAAAAAAGTTCGTTTTTTATGTTTTTTGCTTTTTATGTTCTCATTTCTCATTTTGTGGACGTTTTTTTGATGTCCTGTACCCATATATGCATGTATATATACATATATATATATATATATTATATATATATATATGTGGGTATGTACATATATGTATGCATATATTTATGTATTATTTATATTATCATGATTGAATGCCATGCATCCATTTTCAAGTAAGTTTTATCTATCTCTCTCTCTCTCTCTCTCTCTCTCTCTCTATATATATATATATATATATATATATATCAAAGACCAAAGTGTATGTATGCCACTATATTTTATATATAAAAAAATACAAAAATTGGACAAGAACGCAAAACATTCAGACAGACGACACAAAGAAAACAATGATGGGCCACTCAGAGCCCTCCATTCTCAGTCGAGTTCCAGACTATCTTTGAAGTGGTATCGAGTGTAGCCGGCCGAGGTTGCAAAGATAGTCTGGAACTTGACTGGGGATGAAGGGCTCCAAGTGGCCCGTCCTTGTTTTCTTTGTGTCGTCTGTCTGGATGTTTTGTTGTCCCGTTTTTGTATCACTTAGCTGTCTGGATGTTTTGTGTTCTTGTCCCATTTTTGTATTTTTTATATATATATATAATATATATATATATATTATATATATATATATCAAAGACCAAAGTGTATGTATGCCACTATATTTTATATATAAAAAAATACAAAAATTGGACAAGAACGCAAAACATTCAGACAGACGACACAAAGAAAACAATGATGGGCCACTCAGAGCCCTCCATTCTCAGTCGAGTTCCAGACTATCTTTGAAGTGGTATCGAGTGTAGCCGGCCGAGGTTGCAAAGATAGTCTGGAACTTGACTGGGGATGAAGGGCTCCAAGTGGCCCGTCCTTGTTTTCTTTGTGTCGTCTGTCTGGATGTTTTGTTGTCCCGTTTTTGTATCACTTAGCTGTCTGGATGTTTTGTGTTCTTGTCCCATTTTTGTATTTTTTATATATATATATATATATATATATATAAGGGACCAGGGGATATGGCAATTTGCCATACTTCATAAGACGTGTCAAGCTAAGTAAAATCACTGGCTTCCACAGATACAGGCTTCTCTTTTCAGGTGCCTGTGCCACATAAATGCACCCATGCCAGAAGCATGTAAAAAGTACCCAGCACACTCTATTAAGTGGTTGGCATTAAGAAGGGCATTCAGTCATAGAAACCATACCACAACAGACAATTGGAGTCTGGACAGCTCCATCTCAAACTGTCTAACACATGTCAGAATGGAAAGTGGACATTAAATGATGATGATATATGAGGGGGTGCTGAAAAGTTCCTGATTTTGGGTAAAAGAAAATACTGGATGATCAGTTAATTATGATTCTATTCAACATATTCACCTCTCAGATTCACACACTTCTTGCAGTGGTCCTTCAAATTTTCTAAACCCTGTAAAGAACTCAGAAGTTTGGGCCTCCAACCAGGCCTTTCAGGATATCTTTAAAACCAGCAACCCTTTGTATATATATATATATATATATATATATATTCTTTTTTTCTTTTACTCTTTTACTCGTTTCAGTCATTTGACTGTGGCCATGCTGGAGCACCACCTTTAGTCAAACAAATTGACCCCAGGACTTATTCTTTGTAAGCCTAGTACTTATTCTATCAGTCTCTTTTTGCTGATCTGCTAAGTTACAGGGATGTAAACACACCAACATCGGTGTCAAGTGATAGTAGGGGGGGAGCACAAACACAGATACACAAGTACATACATACATACATACATATATGCATATATATATATATATATATATATATATATATATATATATATATGATAGGCTTCTTTCAGTTTCTATCTCCCAAATCCACCCACAAGGCTTTGGTTGGCCTGAGGCTATAGTAGAAGACACTTGCTTAAGGTGCCACACAGTGAGACTGGACCTGGAAGTGTGAGGTTGGGAAGCAAGCTTCTTACAATACAGCCACTCCTGCGCCTATATGTATGTATGTATATGGAGTTGTATAACTGAGAGAAATAGGATTAATCAACAAAATTCCCAGTATGAGTGATATTTTTAATTGAAAGTAAATACCAGCACAAATGATGTGAAATACTTCAATCAGAGAATGAAGTCTTAGTTCTTTTCTGTAATAGCAGCAATGATTATAATTGAAAAAAGCTGACAAAACACTTATATATTTGACAATTAGCTGCAACAGCAGTTTTGCATTACTATCCATTAAACAATAGTATTAGCAGTGTCAGCAAGGGTTCTCTAAATATATACTGTCTTCATTATATTGAAGTATCAAATGTACTGTTATCCTTCATTGATAACTGAAGCTCTGACTTGTCCTTGACACACTTCAAATGGTGGGTCAAGATCCTGTCAACCTGGTAAACTTCATCATTCACTAATCTTCCGAATATGGGCCAGAAGTTACAAACATAAAGGGCAAGTGAAGTAAAATTTCCACCTGAGAATCGAACCTGTATCATAGATTTGGTGCTCTGGGTGCTTACTGCCACTCCACTCAGTATTGCTTCTACTAAGTAAGATATGTAAAACTGGTTTCTGAGAAGAGATTTTCCTTTTCTTCAGAAAACATGTAATACAGGACAGTGATTCTCAACCTTGGCCCATATGACCTTGTGACTTTGTATAAGATTTTGTTGTTAAAATATATGTGCAATAAATTGGTTATATTTCAACAATGCACAAAATATTTCAACAGTTTTTTTTCAGTTCTACATTTAAGAGATTAGGAATTATGTACATTCTTTACATTTGACGATATTTGTCTTCATCTTGTTTGTTGTTAACACAACGTTTTGGCTCATATACCCTCCAGCCATCCTGAAAACTGGAGGGTATATCAGCCGAAATGCTGTGTTAACAACAAACAAGATGAGGACAAATATCCGTCAAATGTAAATAATGTAGGGTTTTTTTTCAGACAATTCTTAATAATATTTAATTATAAAAATATTGTAGAATTATTTTTGTCATTAGGGTCCAGTTGAGAAAAATATAAATCAAAGTGGTCCATAGGCAAAAAATGTTTGAAAACCACTGATACAGAACATCTTTGATAATTTTTTTAAAGATAAAACAAAGCAAGTTATATAAAAATAATACAGGTCAATGGTTAGTCTTATTACTTGTATTTCAATATTACAGTCTTGGGACACCTTCAGGAAACCTATTGAGAAAACGTGTTGTTAGGTGACTTCTCTGCTTACAACACCTTTTCTCCATAGATTTCCTGAAATATTGAAATACCAGGTAAATGTACTAACCATTGACCTGTAGTATTAATTTTTGTAATTTGCTTTGTTTTGGCTTTAAAAGAAATAACAAAAATCTTTTATATATATATATATATATATATATATATTATATAAAAGGGCTTAGTAAAATAAATTACTTTGCCGCATACTGAACTCATTAGAAATAGCAGCCAAAAAACTTTTTTAAAACTATTTCTAATACTTAAAGAAAACCTCTCTCATATAGTGTTTGCTCAATTCAACTCACTCCATATTTGCGTGAGTTGAATTGAGCAAACACTATATGAGAGAGGTTTTCTTTAAGTATTAGAAATAGTTTTAAAAAAGTTTTTTGGCTGCTATTTCTAATGAGTTCAGTATGCGGCAAAGTAATTTATTTTACTAAGCCCTTTTATATAATGTAATAATTTGAATTCGCCTTAAATGGTCCCTTTGCATACTGAATACTTGGTGAAATTGATTAATTAATTAATTTTACCCTCAATTGTTGAAAATATATATATATATATATATATGGTTCATGAAAACTATATTACTCTACTATAGAACATTTTGTTCTAGAGTAGCATCAAGAATTTAAAATTATTAAATTTCAGTGGTAACATAGCAATAATTGTATTTCAACTGAAATTTCGTTAAAGTCAATTTAGTATTTTAACAAATAGAGTTGAATAAATGATTTAAGTTCTAAAACTTAAACCAAACAGTACACCTCATCCTTTACGACTGATACCACCGTACGTGGAAAGTCTCTGACTGAATCAAACTTGTCTGTAGCTTGGGTGGGGTTCATGACTTTGAGTACCTGCAATGGCAACCTCAGGATAACCCACTGTATACTGGTTCCATTTACAATTTGTAGTTAAAATATGCATCTTGCACTTGCCTATCATTATGGAAATTTACTCAATGAACCTGTTTGGCTCAGCAGAAAAAGATAAGCATGTGTTTCTGAGAGAATACTTACTACCAATTCAAAAGAAAAAATAACATATTGAGAAAAGCATGGAAATAAATTCACCTAAAGAAAAACTGTAGGAGCTTCCTTTGTAGATTAATCAGAATTGTGATAGGTCAAGACGTGTAGATAGAGGGTCTGACAATCTCACAGAAACAGGTTGAAGATACAAGTTGGTGGGAAAAAAACATGCTTATTTTGGTAAAAATAGATTGGAAGTTGTTCATGTGACTTTGTGTACATGTGTATGTGTGTGTGTATGCCTGCACATGCACGTTTATGAGAAATGAATATATTGTTTTAAATGTAAAATAGAGGTTAAGTTGATGTGAAAATTTTGAAGACAATCATTGACTGTCAGATAGCCGTTTAGTTAACTTTGATTTACTTGGTTCATTTCATACTTCACCATGAATCTAAACTAGTTCACAACAATTCATTAGCTAATTTTAATTCTATGACCAGTCATTTTATTGTCTTTAATTGGAGAAACGCCTTTTCCTCTCATTTTGTATCTCATACTTGATCTACATATTTCCTGTATTTTCAGTTTTTAGGTCTCTCATCATTCTCCATTTTTTTTCCAAAATAATTCAAAGAAAGCTAGTGTATTTCAAAAGAAATATGGTAATAAAATGGCTAATTTCATGCTAGACCCTACAGTAAAGGAGTGGCTTTATCAATCACATAACTTTCTGATTTGATTACCTCATATTCTTCCAAATTACTTCATACTATATTAAATGACCAAAGGGATAAGACCAGATTCTCAGCTTCAGAGAGCGAGTTCATATTCCTTTTTCAGATGTCTTACATCTCTGGACTTCATATTTAATTCTATTGTTTACCCAAGTGGAAAGCAAGAAGCAGAACTTCCAGAGACGGTCTGCATCTGTTAACCTCATAGAAATTAACATTACAAAAACTGAAGCTAAACATGAACCTTCTGAGTCTCTCTGCTTTATGAAGAATCAACTTGGTTTTAGAATTAAATTTCTGAGTTTCTGTAGTAAATACTGTAGAATTGAAAATAAACTCTCAACAAGCCAGGTGTACAACTGTAGCTCAGTTATGATTCCTAATAGTAGCCATTCTATTTCATATTTGTTGCTAACATACTCTTGATAAATCCATGAACATCACATGGCTCATGTCTTCTTGTATTCTTGAAAATCTAAAAGTAAGAAACCAAATTTTAGAAAATATATTAAACACAAGTGTACTAAGAGGGACTCAAATTCATTTCTGGAATAAGTTGGTATATTTACCAATTATGATACCAACCCTATAAATTAAGCTTAGAAAAATTTTCACAAAATATCTTACATAAATATAACTGTCTTTTTTTTTAGCAGCTGTGGCGATTTAAGTGAAGAGAAATTATTATAAGCAGTAATTACAGACTTGGCTTACCAGAAGAGATTTGTCTATAATATGATGACATTGATGAGAAGCTGATAGAATGTCCTCATTTATGTCTTCATTTATTGCTAATTCATCCCTTACTGATCCAGGATAATATGGCATGTTCTATTGCGAACCATGTTATGCTTTTTATGTATGGATCTTTCATAACACAAGCCAATGATCAGTTAAATATACTGTTTGGTTTGTAAAAGCTCACCCCAGTAACCATCCACAATGTTCAGTCACCCCGAATGCACTCATTTTTACATCATCATGCAAGGCAGCTTTTTTTATATGAATTTACATACATGTACTCGTCAACAGGCCACCATTGGAAAGAAAAATTACAAAGGTGCCTGGTCCTAACAAATGATGTAAATGAGTGTATTTATTATTTACTAATCATATGTAATTAAATTTTACTCTAAGTATTATTCCAATCATGGAGCAATATTATTATGTGTGTTTATAAAAAAAAAAAAACTTTTTGGAATCTCAGAATGAAACTCCTTGTTTCCCATATGTTCTATAATCCATTTATTGCTTATTCATTCAACTCCATTTAAAAAAAAAATTTTGTAATGTCTGTAATAAATGAGGATAGATGGTACTTAGTTATGGTCCGTTAGATTCTGAGGTCAAATCTCATGAGGTCAAATTTGCCTTTAACTTTCTATCGTAGATAAAATACCATTCAAGTACAGAAGTTAGTTTAATAATCCTATAAAAAAATCCTGTGTGGTTACAGAATTATAATCAAAGGCTTATACAGCATAGTAATAATACTCAACGTAATCAAGCGTTTATTTGTAAAACTGTCTGCTGTATTACTTAATTGAATGGTTCTGTAGTCAATTCCTATCAAAGTTATTATAAACTTTGATTAGTTAGTAATTAACTATATTTGGTGCAACAGGGAATGTAGGTCAAGAAGTGTAATGCATTGCCCAACTGCAACAACCTGAACTACTCAACTACAACAAAATGTGCTTTTTAACTGTAGACATTCCTGCAGGCTGCAATTAAGACATAGAACAGCATTCACAAGTAAATCACCTCTGTTCTAGGACTGTCATCATCATCATCATCATCATCATTATCTCGTCATTATCATCATTATCCCATCATCATCATCATATGTCCATTTTCCCATGCTTGCATGAGTTGGACAGAATTTGTTGAGGCAGATTTTTTATGACTGGATGTCCTTCCTGTTACCAACACTCACCTGCTTCTAAGCAAGTTAATATTTTCCCATTGCTAGACTTTTGTTATTTTAATAGAAGGACTTGTAGGACTTGCTCATTTACAACAATCACATGACTGTCTAGCCCTGAAACATGATTTGAAAGTTTTGTTAAAATGGTCTTGATTGAAACAGTATAGTTTTGTTCAATCAGAAATGATCCATGGTCTAATAATACTAATGCTTCCGATTAGTGTAGGATCACATTACATAGTTCACTATGTAGTGTCTGGATATGTTTGCTAAGAAAGCTGATGGTTATCTATATAATGGAAATATTGGTTTCTATTCATTATAAAATGGAGGAAAAAAAAATCAATCATTTATGATTAAATTAAAGAAATCATCATTTCATTTTCCATTTCATTCTAATGTTCACTTTTCGGAGCTTGTATGGGTCGAATAGAATTTGTTGAGATAGATTTTCTATGGCTGGATGCACTTCCTGTTACTGACCCTCCAAGCAAGATAATATTTCTCTATGGCTGAACATGTTTTCACAGAAGATTGGAAGTGAGAGGCATTTTCTCTATGATAGTGATGCTCATTTACAACTATCTTGTTCCCCCTCCCCTCCAGTCTCACAGCATTTCCGCTCCACCGGTCACTCCTTGCAACACCTGTCTGTGTTCGGATTGTCCTTGCACAGAGGCCATCCGGATTCCCGCTTGCGCCGTAAGCAGGGATTAATCTTCTCTCTTCGCTCTTTTACGCCATTTGGGCTCAACTCTCCCCCTCTTTTCATCTAACCTCCCCCCGACTCCTACTTCTCTTCAGTCCTTCATCTTTTCACCCCTACTCTCTTTCCCTCCTCTTCCCTTCTTTCCCTTCTTCCCCCTTCCCTCTTCTTCTCTCTTCTTCCCTCTTCCTTTTCTCTCTTTCTCTCTGCTCCCTCACTCCCCTTCTCTCCCCCTCCTCTCCCTATCACTCCTCTCCTCTCCCCTCCTCCCCTTCCTCTTCTTCCTCCTCCTCCTCACCACCCCACCCCCTCCTCATTTCTCCCCCTCCTCCCCCTCTTCTCTCCCCCTCTCACTCTCTCCACAACCCCCACTCTCCCCCAACCCCCAGCCGAACCCACACCCCACCTGGGCTTTCCCCACTCTCGCCCCCCACCTCCCCACAACATCACACCATACGACATTACACATTACATCACAACACACCACCCACCGCACACTGCCCACACACCCATCCCCACATCATTACACCTACACATACATACACATATCACATCACAACACACCACCCACACACCCACACATACATACATACACACGTCCAGACCACCAGCCCTCTTTCACACACACATACTCTCTTATACACACACGCACCTTCGTTTTGGAAGTCACTTGACCCTGTTATCTCCCCTACTGTCCCTCTAGCGTCTGACCTCTGACCTCTGCCCGAAGTCGCCTGAAGTCAGAACGCCATATTAGATCGTTAGCTCCTACACACATTTTTTTCTCTCCTTGTTTTTTTTTCTGTATATCTTTCTGTGGAAGAACGTAGGCTTGAAACGTAAAAGACTTGTTCTATTTCTATTCCTGAGCGCCATACTAATACATTTGTTTGTTTGTACTCCACCTGCCTTCGTCTTTTGTTTATTTTCGTAAACCTTCCCGTTATATATATATAGGTATAGTGATGTAAACAGGAAAAATAGAACTCAAAATATGAGTATATGTATATTTGTATTAATATTTGGCAGAAGCTGCTAAATATTAATATATATATACACATAAGATAGGCTTCTTTCAGTTTCCATCTACCAAATTCACTCACAAGGCTTTGGTCAGCCCAAGACTATAATAGAAGATGCCCAAAGTGCCATGCAGTGGGACTGAATCCTGAACCATGTAGTTGGAAAGCAAGCTCCTTACCACACAGCCATGCCTGTGCCCTTTATATATATATATATATATGTTTTTTTTTTATTTTCTGTCCACCAGCTCCACTTAAAAGGTTTTGGTCACCTCAGAGCTCTAGAAAAAGACTCTTGCCCAAGATGTCATGCTGTGGGACTGAACCCTAAACAATGTGACTAGAAAGGAAACTTCTTAACCTTATGCTAAGCCTGTACTTATAAATAATGAATATAAATAGCTAGGATTATTTAACTATACTGTGTAGGACTTCAATTAATTTTCTTGAATTTTCTGGTATATTTACGAATTACCATCCTGGTAAATTCAGAGTTTTTTTTTTTTTTGCAGAAATATTATACAGATATCTTATACAAATATTATTGTGCCTTTCTCAGAGCTATTAACATCTTATATAAAGAGAAATGATTACAACAAGGAATCGTAGAATTGGCTCACGGGAAGGTTAAATATGAGTATCAGTAGATGAAAAAAAATTGCAGCAAAGAAACCAGAGTGGCATCAACTTTCAGAATATATGAGTATTTAAGGTTAGGATTTTCTAGACTATTAACTTTATCTTTAAAGTCTATATTTATAACATGTACATTCATCAGTGGCATAAAAAACATTACTTTTAGTTTAGAAATAAAAGTTCCTAATTTTGGAATTCAGTCTGAAACTGTGTCTACATATTTAGGAATAACACACCTTATGATGATCTAAGATGAAAGTGATCAAAATGTTATGTAGCTGTAATTATATGCTATAAAGACTAGGTTAACACTTTATTAAATCATAATCTTATTAACAGCATCATTCCAGACAATCTTGATATTTCCTGGAAAACTACACAACATAATAAATAAATAAATAAATAAATTTATACACACACACACACACACACACACACACACACACACACACACATATATATATATATATATATATATCATCATCATCATCATCATCATCATCATTTAACGTCCGCTCTCCATGCTAGCATGGGTTGGACGGTTCAACTGGGGTCTGGGGAGCCCGAAAGCTGCACCAGTCCAGTCAGATCTGGCAGTGTTTCTACAGCTGGATGCCCTTCCTAACGCCAACCACTCCGAGAGTGTAGTGGGTGATTTTATGTGCCACCGACACAGGTGCCAGACGAGGCTGACAAACGGCCACGCTCGGATGGTGTTTTTATGTGCCACCGACACAGGTGCCAGACGAGGCTGGCAGACGGCCACGCTCGGATGGTGTTTTTATGTGCCACCGACACAGGTGCCAGACGAGGCTGGCAGACGGCCACGCTCGGATGGGTTTTTATGTGCCACCGACACAGGTGCCAGACGAGGCTGGCAGACGGCCACGCTCGGATGGTGTTTTTATGTGCCACCGACACAGGTGCCAGATGAGGCTGGCAAACGGCCACGATCGGATGGTGCTTGTTACGTGCCCACAGCACGGAAGCCAGTCGATGCGGTACTGGCTACGGCCACGTTCGGATGGTTTTCTTATGTGCCACGTGCCACCGGCACTGGTACCACAAAGATACAAATTCCATTGATGTTCATCTATTTTGATTTGTTTTGATTTGATTTGATTTTCACTTGCCTCAACAGGTCTTCACAAGTGTCACAAGAAGGAAGGTATGCACAGGTGGACTGACTACGTCCCAGGTAGGGGCCATGGGTTATGGCCTGACTAGTCTTGCCGGGTCTTCGGATGGTGTTTTTATGTGCCACCGACACAGGTGCTAGATGAGGCTGGCGAACGGCCACGATCGGATGGTGTTTGTCATGTGCCCACCGCACTGACTACGGCACTGATGGATTTCTTGTGTGCCACAGGCACTGGTACCACAAGATACAAATTCCATTGATGTTCATCTATTTTGTCTATTTTGATTTGATTTGATTTGATTTTCACTTGCCTCAACCGGTCTTCACAAGTGTCACAAGAAGGAAGGAAGGTATGCACAGGTGGACTGACTAGTCTTGCCGGGTCTTCGGAAGGTGTTTTTATGTGCCACCGACACAGGTGCCAGATGAGGCTGGCGAACGGCCATGATCGGATGGTGTTTGTTACGTGCCCACAGCACGGAGGCCGGTCGATGCGGAACTGGCTACGGCCATGTTCGGATGGTTCTCATGTGTGCCACCGGCACTGGTACCACAAAGTGTGTGCCACCGGCACTGGTACCACAAAGATACAGATTCCATTGATGTTCATCTATTTTGATTTGTTTTGATTTGATTTTCACTTGCCTCAACAGGTCTTCACAAGTGTCACAAGAAGGAAGGAAGGTATGCACAGGTGGACTGACTACGTCCCAGGTAGGGGCCATGGGTTATGGCCTGACTAGTCTTGCCGGGTCTTCGGATGGTGTTTTTATGTGCCACCGACACAGGTGCTAGATGAGGCTTCCCACAGCACGGAGGCCAGTCGATGCGGTACTGGCTACGGCCACGTTCGGATGGTTTTCTTGTGTGCCACAGGCACTGGTACCACAAAGATACAAATTCCATTGATGTTCATCTATTTTGATTGATTTTCACTTGCCTCAGCAGGTCTTCACAAGTGTCACAAGAAGGAAGGTATGCACAGGTGGATCGACTACGTCCCAGGTAGGGGCCACGGGATATGGCCTGACTAGTCCTGCCGGGTCCTCTCATGCACAGCACACTTCCATAGGACTCGGTCTTCAGTCATTTCCTTGGTGAGACCTAAAGTTCGAAGGTCGTGTTTCACCACCTCGTCCCAGGTTTTCCTGGGTCTACCTCTTCCACAGGTTCCCTCAACTGCTAGGTTGTAGCACTTTTGCACACAACTATCTTCAGCCATTCTCGTCACATGACCATACCAGCGCAGCCGTCTCTCTTGCACACCACAACTGACACTTCTTAGGTTCAACTTTTCTCTCAAAGTACTTACACTCTGACGATTATGAACACTGACATTACACATCCATCGGAGCATACTGGCTTCATTTCTTGCAAGCTTACGCATATCCTCAGCTGTCACGGCCCATGTTTCACTACCATGTAGCATGGCTGTACGTACACACGCATCATATAGTCTGCCTTTTACTCTTAGCGAGAGACCTTTTGTCACCAGCAGGGGTAAGAGCTCTCTAAACTTTGCCCAGGCTATTCTTACTCTAGCAGTTACACTTTCAGCACACCCACCCCCGCTACATATATAAAAATAATATTCGAGCGAGGTCGTTGCCAGTATCGCTGGACTGGCTCTTGTGCAGGTGGTACATAAAAAACACTATTTGAGCCTGGCCATTGCCAGAACCGTAGGACTGTCCCTCATGCCAGGTGCACGTAAAAACACCCACTACACTCCCGGAGTGGTTGGTGTTAGGAAGGGCATCCAGCTGTAGAAACTCTGCCAGATTAGATTGGAGCCTGGTGCAGCCATATGGCTTGCCAGTCCTCAGTCAAATTGTCCAACCCATGCCAGCATGGAAAGCGGATGTTAAACGATGATGATGATATATATAAAACTATTTGTTCCATATTTTTCTCACCTGAGAAATAGTTAGCTTGTTCTACCATCTCTGGTTTCTTGTGGAATATTCTTTTCTTCTTCAACTTACTTTGGAAATGTGAAAGCCATCTTAAAGAAGGAAAAAAATACAAATAAAACTAGATACTTGAATTTAGATATATAATTTTCCAAATTAGCATCAGAAAACAAGATATTAGTTGCCTACCCTTGCCTTCCCTGGAAGACATAGTAAAAGAATTGTGTAATTATTTTCAGAAATTATATTTTGTACCTCATTTAAAAAAAAAATTTAATGCTAGCATATATTTAGTTGTTCTGAAAGTTTAGTTTCTTAAATATATTTCTGATGTTGAACTATTATTGATTTTTAACATTTCTGACATCAAACCAGAAATTTTGTTGTAAGGCACAGTCGTTTAAATCACACCCCCACCTGAAGCTACTGGTACTTGATTAGATGAAAGGCAAAGCAGAATCTAGTGGGATTTCAGCTTAAAATGTAAAGGGATGTGGTTAATTACCCTAAAGCATTTTGTCTATAGATTCTGCTATTCACCATTCTTTGATGTTGATAATATTGCCAAATCACAGGAATTCTTTTCAATTCAATAGTTGATTTTTATTTATTTATTTATTTATTTACTTACTTACTTGTTTCAGTCATAAGACTGTGGCCATGCTGGGGCACTACCTTGAATACATTTTTGTTTAGTCAAATGAATCAACTGCAGTACTTATTATTTTTTAAAGCCTGGTATTTATTCTATCAGTCTCTTTTTGCTGAACCACTAAGTTATGGAGGTTTAAACACACCAGCACTGGTTGTCAAGCAGTGGTGGGGACAAACACAAAGACACACATGCACACACACAACAGGTTTATTTCGGTTTGCTTCTACGAAATCCACTCACGAGGCATTGGTTGGCTCAAGGTTATAGTAGAAGACATTTGCTCAGGGTACCATGTGATGGAACTGAACCCAGAACCATGTGGTTGGAAAGCAAGCGTCTTACTGCACAGCCATCCCTACATGCCTACATTTTTTTCATAGTCAGGATACACAATTTGATGTGTGTCTTTTCACCCTGTTCTTGGAAACAGGGGTACCTGATCTTGAAATGTTATGGGTGATTGAGTGGTATTCTAACCAAAGAAAATCATCCACTTAATATAATTAAACTTGAGCTATGAACACACATGGTTGTGTGGTTAAGAAGCTCACTTGTAGCTATGTGGTTTTAGGTTCAGTCCCATAGCATGGCATCTTGGGTAAGTGTCATCTGTTATAGCCCCAAGCTAACGAATGCTCCAATGCCTTGTAAGTGAATTTGGTCGGGGAAATTGTGTAAAATCCCACATGTGGCATGTCTGTTTGTTTTTGTCCCCAATCCCTTGACACTGGTATTGGTTTGTTTATGTCCTTATAACCTAGCATTTCAGCAAAAGAAACTGATAGAATAAGTATCAGACTTAAAAATAAATAAATAAATAAATAAATAAGTACTGGGGTTCATTTGTTTTACTAAATACATTAAGGTGACACTCCAGCATAGCCACAGTCTAATGAATGAAACAAGTAAAAGATTAAAGAGAGATATGTTGTGCGGGTGGCACGTAAAAAGCACCCACTACACTCACGGAGTGGTTGGCTTTAGGAAGGGCATCCAGCCGTAGAAACACTGCCAGATTTGACTGGGCCTGATGAAGCCTTCTGGCTTCACAGACACCAGTAGAACCGTCCAACCCATGCTAGCATGGAAAACGGACGCTAAACGACGATGATGATGATGATGATGATGATGATGCAGTTACTTTATGGATCCATGGATGTTGTAGGCAATAATTCCCCATTTGCTTCTTTTGTTTTAATACATTTTTGGATTGTATATTTTACAATTAAAAATCCTTTCTAATACTGTCATTAGAGTGACGATATAACCTTTTGATTTTTCAGCTGATATTTTCAGTTACCATGAGATTACTGTATAGTTATTCTATCCAGGGCCGGATTAAGACCCATCGAGGCCCTAAGCACTTAAAAGATTATGTAATTCAAAATATAAACAGTAACAAACCATAAAATAAATTTTATTCAAAACGAAACAAAACAGTAAGAGGGAAAATAATGTTTATTTTTGTATACTTCCATTTTATTTATATTTGAAAAGTTTCCTCCTGTTCTTTTGAATTGCTAAGTCTTTGATCAGCTCCTCAAAATTAATCTTAGGTAACACATCTGCATCTATACTTAGTAGAGAAAGACATCTCGAATATTATTTTAGCAAGTTTAAAGTGATTTCTTTCATGATGTAAACCATTTACCGTTTCTGTGGTGCCCCCCTCCTTCCCTTGATGCCCTAAGCACGTGCTTATTTTGCTTAATGGTTAATCCAGCACTGATTCTGTCCCATAGAGAAACACATAAACACTGCAGTTCATTTTTGTAGTTGGAAATCCTTCTTAACACTGGTGATTTCAATATAAAGCAAGAATTTTATCTGTCTCAGTTTCATTGATGGAATCTAGCAAATTAAGTGTTTTCTCTTGAGTTATAATATAGTAGTAAAGAATTTCTTAGACCTCTTTTTTTGTTGTTTTCAAGTCTTAATTCAAATTATTTAGCTTTAGAAGTAGTTAATAGGAAACAATTGAAACAGTTTAGAGACTTGATAACAGGAAATGGTAAAGTGAAAGATGACACATATACAAGTGGACATGACTATCAACAAACAATTTTATTTTCATACTTAGGGGAAGTTCTACTTCAAGTAATTATGAAATTCAAACAAATAACGGAGGTTTGCAGAGTATTGTCAGACATTTTTATAGACAAATCCGTGTGTGTGTCTCCACACACACTGAGAATCGTGAAGTTTATATTAAGTAACTCTTGTTCTATATGCATTGACATTATCTGGCTCAGCTTTTCCCTGTTATGTCTCTGTGTAATCCTTTCTACTTTATATCCTTCTTTACCTCTTTTCTTCTACTTCTTTCTCTTTCTGTCATACTAAACACCATAAACTTAGCATTTGTATCAATAACAATACGAAAAAATTTCGAATTGCAAACTCTCTCTCTCTCACCCTATTTCTGTTTACCTCTTGCACATACATATACAATAGCGCATCCTCAACACTGTGTTATATCAAAATTTTATTCTTACTCAGCCTCCTTTATCATTGATACAATAACCATCACTCTTGAACTTATTGACTTTATATAACATCCTCAAATTAACAAATTCTCTTAACCCCTTTGTTATCACATTTCTGTTAAGATGCTCTGTGCTTCAATTAATTTAAAATATAACAAAGAATTTAGTAAAATAACTTAGTTGTCGTTAAGCTAGTGTTAGGAACATAAATTGAGACTAAGGTTTGGTGGAAGATTTTAATTCAGAACTTTTAAAAACAAGACATTTATACTACAGAACCAGAGCAGGTTGGTATCAAAATGGTTAACTCACATTCTAATAATACTAATAATGTGTTTGTTGTATACAGTGCTCAGCTGCACTGTCACTTCATCTTGTATCACCCACCAGACTCCATATTAACCATGTTTCTCTATTCTTCTCTAGAATATTGCCCTCAGGAACTCCCTCCCAGTCTATGTTTTCCCCACCAGGCACCAATCTGCATTAATCCTGTTTAATATTGTACCATACTGTCTGTAATAAGGGATGGCATCTACCATCAGCCATTATCATTCTACCTCTCCTCTCTTCCATCCTGATACCTGTGTAGCAAGAAATGACACAGGATCTGCCCGCATTCCCTATGAACCCCACTCCTGTCACCCTCTGTTGCTATCCATCATTCTCTCCCTTCCCATTGTGAATCTTTGTTGACATCTATTACTGTTACCAACAGAATTTCTGTTGCTATCTACCACTGATGCATGACATCTCTATTGTTATTCTGTCAAGTTGCTTATGCTGGTTTTCTTTTTAACCTCCTATCAATTACCACTAACCAGCTTCTTCTCCTTTCCCTCCCCACTCTCCTAACATCCCATCATTCTGTTTCCCTCCCTATCACTGATAATCATACTCTCTCGTTTTGACACCCTTGATCATTATTCCCTTTCTATTCACATTCTTGATTACTTTTACTTTGAAAAGGATTGAGATTATGAAGAGTACAGAAGACTACTTGGTCTTGCAGGGAGCAGAGCAATCTCACTGATGTTGGTGCCTCAAAACATGCAACCTATACTCTGTAAAGTGGCTGGTATTTGATTGAAGGCATTGTAGAGTAGAGAAGACTCTTTAGTCACACAAATGACCGGATAGCCTCTTTAGTGCTGGTGCCATGATAAGATACACCCAGTATACCCTGCAAAGTGTTTGCTGTACAGTTGGGCATCAAGCTCTTCCTCAGAAACTATACCCTAAATAGAATGTATGAGCAAAGTGCAGCTCTCTGAGTGGGCAGTAACTCCAGATAAAAATTGACTTGGACAGAGATGAACATAGGAAACAGATATTGGTGATAATTATAATGATGAATTGAATTTGGACATGAGCACCACTAACCTCACTCAGCTATTTTTATCCTTTAATCTAAGGGAGCCTACAGTGCTTAGTATACTCCCCTATATCCTTTTGGTAAGGGATAAATGTTAACAAAATGAGTAGTGCAGTCTCATTAGGAGATTTGGGTACATATTGTAGGATGATCTTGTATGAGTCACTTTCAAGAGTGGAACAGTGTCAATTGTCTGTTTAAACAGCAAATGACCATCAGGACTGTATAAATTACATATGTATCATTAGCTCATCACATCAGACTTACATTAGATTGTTACATTTTTGTGTTACATAAAAAAAAATTTCAGCTGAACAGTCTTGATATGTATTACAAAAGCCAACAAAGTTAGGATATGAATTTAGCTACTAGAATTAGTAGCCAAATTTAACCTCATATCATACCCTACCATCTTTAAAAAAAAATGAAGGACCATACAGAATAATGTAGTCGTAAATATGTCTGGGGAAAATGATCATGGCTGGAATACCTTTCATCAAAGGGCCACTCAGTTAGGCCTGACCTAGGGTTAAATAGTGACTACACGTTGGATTTCTTTCTTCAACAGCAGAGATAAATATATTACAAGTTGTTGACATTAATACTAGATGTTAGTTTTTGGAGCATAGATATTAAGGTTTATTCTAGGTCTATCTGTTGAAATACTAGAAAATACATCATCTTCAAACAAATGATTTGGCCTTTTGATCCTTTACTGTTATGTGGGCCCTTGAGATGTTACATACTTATGTTATCCCCAAAATGGAATGGTTAAACATTTCAGTTTTGGAACTACCTTTTTTAGTTGAAAATCCTTCTGAACACTAACAACTCAAAATAAGAATGGTTTCAGCTGAATAAACTGTTTGTCACAGCAAATAGAGTAATACAGGATTTCTAGAACACATGGTACTTTTTTTTTTTTGCTTAAACTGGAGTTGTTTTGATTTATGGTAGCATTTAAGAGGGAGGAAGCAACTTAAGTCAAGAATATGTCAATTAGAGTTGGAAATCCTCATTTTCATAGTAGATTCTAATCTTGGAATTTTTGTTCATATACAGATTTGTACAAGCCAATAGAGGAAGATACAGTGCCTAAAAAGTAATTTTATGTATTTTTACTGTCTGCCACTATAAATTGTTAACACTCAGAATTAAAAACTGAGATAGAAGACATTAAATACCATATTTGATGGCTTACAAGGCACACTTTTTTTTTTTTTTTAACCAAATAGAAATCTTAGAAAATCAGTTTACATCTGTTAAACTCAAGGTCAGGATTTAGGTTGCTAGTACATGGTGGTTTAAGAAAGGACCTGCCAAAATTAAGGTGCGGCTTATAATGCTGTGTGCCTTATTTTGTTTCCATTTTGAGAAAATTATGTGATTAAGAAGTTTTTTTTGTCCCACCGTGAGGTTTTGGAATCAGTCTCACTGTTTGACAATTTGAGCAAGTGTCTTCTACTATAGCCCTGGACCGAACAAAGTCTTGCGAGTGGATTTAGTTGATGGCAACTGAAAGAAGCATATCATGTGTTAACATATATCACATGATCATGTGATCGACCATACTTTTGGATGTTGTTTTACATTGCTGATCACAATGCGATTCGTTTTCGAATGGTGCCACCACACTGGCTGGGCAAGTGGGCCAACATTCCCCTAGTTAGAAGGCTAGTCCATTGCAGGGTTACTAATTTACAGCTAGGTGGACTGGACCAACATGAAATGAAATGCTTTGCTCAAAAACACAATGGTGCAGCCAGTCCGTCTGGGCATCAAAACCACAATCATGAGTGCAACACACCTAACCTCTAGGTCAAGTGCCTTGCTTGGCATTAGGAATGGTATCCAGTCATAGAAATCATGCCACAATGGACAATTAGAATCTAGACAGCTCTGTACTACCTTGCTCCATGTCCAACCATCTAGCCCATGCCAATATGGAAAGCATACATTAAACGATGATGATGATGATGATGATGATGCACACACACATGTGCGTGAGTGTTTGTTTCTCCTTGTCTTGACATGATGTGATAGATCTAAGCATGCTCACCATCATACAAGTGGTGTTCTCTTTTTCCAGTTTTACATGAAACATGTCCAACCATTGGAGAACTATTTCCTTGCTTGGAAACAGGTAAATGTAGATAACCGGACAGACATTTAGCCTTAGAAGATCTGTCTAAACAAATTCCATCTGATCTATACAAGCTTAGTAAAGTGGACATTGGAACTGATGTATACTTGTGTGCTAGGAGGTACACAGCTAAATGTTAGATTCACTAGTCTACATTTGTGCCATTTTGTAGATTCTGAGACGAAGGAAAAAACTTATTGTGATTGATTACATATATAATATACAAGCCATATCCATTTAAGTAACAGAAATTAATGCTTGATGCTTCATCTTGATATTTCAGTAACAAATTTTTTTATAAAATTGAATATTCCTTAAAAGAAAAAAACAAAAAACAAAAACAAAATAGTTCTGAATATTAGATTTGAACTTGTATTCTTTTACTTGTTTCAGTCATTGGACCACAGCCATACTGGAGCATCACCTTGAAGGGTTTTCATCATCATCGTTTAACATCCGCTTTCTATGCTAGCATGGGTTGGACGATTTTGACTGAGGGCTGGCAAACCAGATGGCTGCACCAGGCTCCAATCTTGATCTGGCAGAGTTTCTACAGCTGGATGCCCTTCCTAACGCCAACCACTCCAAGAGTGTAGTGGGTGCTTTTTATGTGCCATCGGCATGGGGGCCAGTCAGGCGGTACTGGCAATGATCTCACTTGAATCTTTTTCCACATGGCACCGGCACAGATGCCAGTAAGGCAACACTGGTAACGATCACACTCGAATGGTGCTTTTTACGTGCCACTGGCACGGATGCCAGTTACCCGCTCTGGCAGTAATCACGCTTGGATGGTGCTCTTAGCACCCTACTAGCACAGGCACAAGTGCTAGTAAGGCGATGCTGGTTTTAGTTGATCATATTGACATCAATATGTATTTTAACCCTTTAGCATTCAAATTAGTTCATCAAATGTAATGTTTATTTATTCACATTGTTTTGAATTAATAATGCATTATCTCATAGCTTTAAGATATGAGTTTATTTGTAGAATGACATTATAGGGTATGTGCAAGAGGCCAGATACGGCCAGTTTAAGTACTAAAGGATTAAATTCTGGCATATACCGATATTGTTAGAACAACTAATTTATAAACACAGAGCACCATTTTAATTGCATGTTATTCATAAATAATGAGGGTGAGTTGGAAAATTACTTCCTTGATAATATAAGCTTAATAATAATAATAATAATAATAATGATAATAATAAGCTTAATAATAATAATAATAATCAATTCTTTTTTATTGGCCACAAGGGCTGACACGCATGATTACATAAAGGGACAAGACAGGACGAAAGGTTACAAAGGGTTTTGCCATTTTTTTTAAAAACATCGAGTAAAAATCTTTATAACAACTTATAAAATTCAACAATGAAAAACTCCCAAAAGGGGGAGACGTTTCGAAAGGTTCCTGGTGGAAAAAACCCTACAAAAGCCAACGGGAGCCTGGTCAAAAAAAAGGGGGTGTAGAGAGTCCCCTTTCTTCTCCTTTTACATTACCTTTTTCTTTGAAATCACAGGCGAAACCTGAGAACTGGTCCATTTATACAGGCCAGTCTCGCACATTTCACCCACCTTTCATAAAACTTGCTATCAGACAGCACTTTCCTCTCTAACCTCATCTTCCTTTTCAAGTGAAACTTGAAAAAGTTGATGAGGTCTTGACCAAAGAGGAAAGTGTCTGTCTTTAGCCCTTTCAAACGAGTCCACCACACGACCTCTTTCGCCACAGCCACTAGGCACAAGAAAACGGCCTCGCCCTCCTTGTTAAAGGAGGTTGGCGGGGCAATCTTCACTATGGATTCGGCCGATAGTCGGATCCGTCCTACACGTGACAGTAGCTGTTCGACATAAACCCATATTTCAGCAATACTCGGGCACTGAACGAGTGCGTGCAGAACGGTTTCGTCGTCCTGGCAACACCTCGGACAGGCCCGGCTGACGGCACTTCCGTGCCGGTAGAGTTTATCTCGAACAGGCAGAGCCCCTCGGTAGCACTGCCAAGCGAGAGACCTCTGGAAATTATCCATCGGCCCCGGCCCGAAAGTCCTCCCGAACAGACCGCACAGTTCGTCATCTTCAACGCCTAGAGTTTCCCCGAGAACGTCGTCGCATTTTTCCTCCACTAACCCTCTATAGAACGCTAGAGTGGAGCTGTAACCGACTGCATTGCCCGCCTGGCGGAGGGCGGAGAGGGCTTGACGGCACTCGAGGTGCCAAGCGCCCTTTCTCGGTCTACGTTTGATCCAGGTCTGCAGTTCCGTCAAAGAGACGAGCTGCGGAAAATCGCGTCTGACAAAAGACGACCACACCTGTTCACCGTCTAGGAAGCGCTTGAGATGCCGCAGCCTGAGCGCATGTCTGCGCAACAGCAACCACGGCATTCCAAGGCCTCCGTTCAGCGGTCGTTGACAGCAGATGGATCGCCTGACCAGTGGCACCTGACCCTTCCACAAAAAGTCGAAGAGCAGACGTACCAGCTTGGCCAACCAGCGGTCGGGACAAGGGATGACGGTCAAGCGGTAATAGATGACGGATGCGATGTACGCATTCGCCACCTCCGCTCGACCTTTCAGGGACAGCTTCCTCTCGGCCCATTTCTGGGTGAAACGTGCCACCCTGCTCGTCACCTCTTCCCAGTTCTTATCCACCTGGAGGTCCGGACCGAACCAGACCCCGAGCAGTTTAACGGGTCTGTCTGTCCAGCGCCCTACGACGCTGTTGGACGGCATGGGCTTGCCTCTCCAGGTGCCCAGTTGCAAGCCCACAGACTTTTCCGCGTTAATCTTTGCCCCTGTCACCGCTTCGTACTGGTTTAGCGTCTCGCCAATCAGGCCAATGTGCCTGTGGCTCGACACCACCATGGTGACGTCGTCGGCATAAGCAGACACGCTGTTTCCGCCTCCTAGATCACACGGGATACCCCTCAAAGCCTCCAACTTGCGCAGTAATGGCTCGAGAGTCAAAATGTACAAGAGGGAGGAGAGAGGGCATCCTTGGCGGACCGAACGCGAGATGTCGAACGGTTCCGAAAGGTGACCGTTCACCCGTATCACTGAGCAGATGTTGCTGTATAAAGCAGCGATCCACCCGCGGAAGACTGGACCGAAGCCGGCTGCCCTGAGGACAGCTGCCAGGTACCGATGGTCGACCCTATCGAAGGCTTTACTCTGATCCAAGTTGATCAAAGCCCCACCCGCGCCAGCGTCGTTACCACCCTCTCTATGATGTAGCGCATGAGATGGAGGTTGTCGTGTATCGACCTGGTCGGCACGGCGCATGTCTGCGTCTCGCCGACCAGCTTGTCCACGACAAGCGCCAATCTCTTGGCTAGCACCTTGGCCAAAATCTTCAACTCTGCATTGAGCAGAGTGATGGGCCGGAAATTCCCTATAACGTCCCCCTTGTTTGGGTCCTTCTTTAGCAAAGCCACACCCTCGACAGACAAAAGCAGGAATTCTCCCGTTTTGCTGCCAGTTGCAGTAGACATTTGCCAACAGGTCCGCAAACAAGTCTGGCATTGAAAAGTAAAGCTCGTAGGGCAGACCATCCAAACCCGGCGATCTACCTCTCGTGCAACTCTTCATCGCTTCCTGTACTTCCCAGGCAGATATCGGTCCTTCGCAGCACTCTGCCTCGCTGTCCGAGAGTTGCGGCAGTCCGTCCAGGTACACACCGAAGTCTGTACCGTTGGTATCCGTTCCACCGCTCGTCCCAAACAGTTGAACAAAGTGCCGCTGAAGCACCGTACACATCTGCTTTGGTTGGGTAACCTCGCGCCCGTTCTGGTCCACCAAAGACCGAATGGTTGCTCTGTTGCCTCGCTTCGCCTCCGCCACGCGGGCCCATCGAGCGGCTCTAGTCCCCTCCCCGCTTAGCGAACGTGCCTTAGCTCTGACAACGCAGCCTTCGTGTTTGGCGTCGAAGTGTTGGTCGAGGGCCAACCTTGCCACCAACACGTCGGTCGCGATGCCAGTGTCAAGAGCCTCGTCTAGTTTCTTAACTAAATCCCGCTCTCTCTTCCTACGTTCAATAGCTAGAGTCTTACTATACTAATCGACTCTACTCTAATTGCTCTCTTGAGGGCAAACCACCAGTTGTTGTTGATGATTGCCCCCGTGAGCGCCCGCTTAAATAGTAAACTAATCCGGTCTCTGTAAGCTTTGCACGCCGTTAACGACGCGTTCAGCTTCCAGTAGCCGGGTCCCTGTCTATGTAGCCTATCTAAGTCGACCGTACAGATCACTAATTTGTGGTCCGTATATTCGACTAGGTGGAATTGTGGACACCCTACGCTGTCCTTATCCGCTGGCCTACAAAACACTCTATCTAAGTACGATCTAGACGACCCGATGCGGTTTGTCCAAGTCCACATTGGCACATTCGGGTTGTCTAGTCGAAACCTGTGGACAGCTGAAAGCGGCCGAGTAGGTTGGCGAGGCTCTTGCACCCTCCCCCTCTCCTATCAGACGCTCCCCTGCCCACCCGATCGAAACGTTCGTCTAAGACAGCGTTCCAATCCCCAACTAGTACTAGAGTGCGTGACGTTCCCAGGAAAACTTCCAGACGTTTGAAATAATCCGACTGCCCTGCTCCTGTCGGAGCGTAGGCAGCCAGCAGTCTGAAAGCACCGCCGTCACTACCGTCGACGTCGAGGACCACCAACTTACCTTCCGGAGCCAAGAAGACTGTCCTTATTTTCAGGTCCAGGCCCTTCCGAAACAACACCGCAGTACCACCACGCCCGCTCCCGGCCGACACGGAGATAGAAATATCTCGTATCCGCCGAAAAGGGCTGCGAGTTCCTGCGGGTCGGAGAGCCTGGTTTCACTGATGGCTTGCTACATCCACATCATGAAACCTCAGGTCGTTTAACAGGTGACCCTGTTTCCAAGGTGACCCGAGGCCTCTCACATTCAAGCAACCGATTCTAAGATTTGCCATGTTTCAAAAGTTAGGGGAAAAAAAAAGGAGAGAAAAAAGGCTCTACTACTATTGTTGGTGGTGGGGGTGGCTCCCTTGTGCTTTTGCACGGGTGCTTCAATAATATTTTTGTAAAGTTTCTGAGAGAAACTTTTCCCTAACGATCCCACATCGTTAGGGAATATTTGTTTTATTTCGTTGTAAACTGTTTTGTTTATTTTTATTGTGAGAATGTGTGCTGGTGGGTGTGTTGTGTGTAGGTATTATGAAATCTGTAATGTTTGTGCTTGTTTTGTTTTTCAAATACTCAACCAGTTCCTGGTTTCTTGTATTCACTGCTGTAATCGTGTCTGTAATTGTGTCTGTGTTTGTTTGTGTCTGTGGTAGTGGCAGTAGTGGTGTCGAAAAGTGTTGTTGTTGTTGTTTGTTGTTGTGAGTGTGTTGTTGTTGATGTTGTTGTTGATGCTGGGAAGTACTATTTGTTCGTGTTTCCCCTGTAAATCTTTTTGTTTTTCCTCCTTTTCTTTTTTGGAGGCACTATGTTCCATTCTCCTTTGTTGGAATCAGAGCTCGCACAATCCGAGATCTCTTCATCCGGCAAAGGAATGGTTGAGGGGTCTGCTTCAGTAGCAGGACGAAAAGTTTTTGGTTCCGCCGGTATCGGTGGTGCCGCTGCTCCTGTTACTGTTGATGTCGCTGCTGTCGACCTTCGAGGTACTGGTGTCGGTGTTGGTTTGGTGGTGGTTGTCGGTGTTGGTTTGGTGGTGGTTGTTGTTGTTGGAGGTGGTGTTGTTCGTCTTGGTGCTGGTGTTGGTGATGGTGTTGGTGGTGTGGCAGCCTTTGGTGTTTCTTGCTGTTTTTGTTGTTTCTGTTGTTGTTGCTTGTGTTGTTGTTGTTGTTGTTGTTGTTGCTGCTGCTGCCTCTTGCTGAAAGCCTCCATCCTCTTTTTGTGAATGGGATAGTCCCTCTTTAAGTGGCTTTCGCTGCTGCAGAGAAAACATTTTGGCTTTCGCCCCTCCACAGCAACGTTTAGCCTGGTGCCGTCCGGCAAACTTACGAAATCAGGGACTTTACTTATATTCTCTTGCTGAATTTGCGCAAGAAGCAGCACTCCCATCCCCAACCAGTTTTTCGCCCTCACTCTCCTGACATCTAGAATGGTGGTAGTGTCCTCTATATCATAGAGGACAGCTGCCACCAGCCATGACATATCTAGCTCAGGGGGGGCAAGGTCGATTTTTATTTTTGTTACTCTTCGCCCGAGGTGGGTCGGAACTAGTAACAAATTCTCAGTTTGCAAGGGCGAAATGGCGTTCGCCCTTGCAAGCTCCTCTGTTGGGAAGCGAACCTCCACGGTTCCAAAACGCTTCCCCTTGGTTACGTAGCTCTTTTGGGCCCAAATGGGCTTTAGAGCTATCTCCAACTGTTGGGGTGTGGCATTTGTTATTCTTTTTAGTTTTCTGTCGAAAACTTTGTAAATTATTGTTTTCTTGTTGGTGCTTTCAATCACCTCTTGTGGAGTATTGAGGAAGATGCCATTGCCATCCTTCCTTAACAACTCCTTCGCTCTTTTCACATCTTCTAGAGTTATCTTAACTTCCTCCGAAATTTGCTTCGCAGCAGAAGCAAAATTGTTGGAAGTTTTTTCTTTTTTCTCCGTGTCAATGTTTGTGATGATTTTTGTAATTGTTTTTTCTTCCTCCTCCTTCCGTACCAAAGCATTGGGTGAAGGCAGAGGGGGAAAATCGAGAATTACGTCGAACGCGACGTCCTGGCTTGCATTCTCCTTTTGAACGGAGCTCGTGCTCTCCGGTTCGGAAGGAGGATCTTTGTTGCCTTTTAAGGCGTGAAGTGGGTGTTTTGTACGAGTTGTGTGTGTTTGCGGAGGGAATGTATCTTGAAGGAAGGAACAGCCAACTGTTCGCTTCATAGCCATGTTTTTTTGTAATATTCAAAAAGTTTAAAATGTCAAATGTTCAAAATTTTAAAAGACAATTTCACCCCGAATGGGGCAAAATTTCGCCCAACCGACAAGCTCCGCAAGAAGCCGGTCGGTTTGGCTACAAAAATATTAAAAAATATCAAAACTTATCAACAGATTTCCAATGAAATTGGTGTCAAATTCACGGAGCTGATTCACGTACGTCCATCGGCGTCGGAAGGAATAATAATAATAATAATAATAATAATAATAATAATAATAATATAGTAATAATAATAATGATACCAGGCTTACCATCCCTACAGGAAGTGCAAAAAATCGTGTTAACTAGAACAACTAATGTACTGAGAAGAGCATTATCGCCGTGAAAACAACATCCATTCATGAATTTATTTGTTTATTAATTTTTTAAATACATATTTTACCTGTGAATTTGCGTGTGTAATCTGGGAATGCATACAATGAGCTTCTCTGTCCTAGGTGTATAGAAACACTCTGCGAGAAATGGAAGAAAATTTGAAGAAAGAAGGGAAAAAAAAAATAATCCTTTCTACTATAGGCACAAGGTCTGAAATTTGGGGGAGTGGGATAGTCGATTACATTGACCCCAGTGCTCACTTGGTACTTATTTCATCAACCCCAAAAGGATGAAAGGCACAGTCGACCTCAGAACAATTTGAACTCACAACGTAAGATGAAGGAAATGCCACTTAGTATTTTATCTGGTGTGCTAATGGTTCTGTCAGCCCACCACCTTAATGGTGATAATAATAATAATATAATAATAATAATAATAATAGTGGCCGTTGCCAGCCTCGCCTGGCCCCCATGCCGGTGGCACGTAAAAAGCACCATCCGACCGTGGCCGTTTGTCAGCCCCGTCTGGTACCTGTGCCGGTGGCACGTAAAAAGCACCCACTACACTCACGGAGTGGTTGGCGTTAGGAAGGGCATCCAGCCATAGAAACATAGCCAGATCAGACTGGGCCTGGTGCTGCCTTCTGGCTTCCCAGACCCCTGTTGAACCGTCCAACCCATGCTAGCATGGAAAGCGGACGCTAAATGATGATGATGATGAATAGTAGTAGTAGTATTAATAAATCCTTTCTTCTATAGGCACAAGGCCTGAAATTTTTGGGAAGGGGACAAATCAATTACATCTACCCCAGTGTTTCACTGGTACTTAATTTATCGACCTTGAAAGGATGAAAGGCAAAGTCAACTCGGCGGAATTTGAACTCAGAACATAGAGACAGATGAAATACCACTAAGCATTCTGTCCAGCTTGCTAATGATTCTGCCAGCTCGCTTATATAACACATATAATAAAACATTTACTGTGTCCCTGTCGGTCATGCCGGAGGCAAAGAATAGTAAAACAACAGACGAAATGGGAGTGGGTGACAGTGAGAGATGCTAAAGCAGGTGGATAACATTTAAAGGCTTTGCTTCGAAGATGCTAGGGAAAGCAGAGTAAAATAACAAATGGAGTGGCAGTGAGTGACACTTAGAGGTGGCTAACACTGCAGTGCGCTCTGAATTCACCAGTATTTTAATGAAAATGAAATGAAATTTTTCATCATAAATAATATTTATCAATTTCACATGCACCCAAAAATAGGCACATATGTTACATTCAATAAAATGATTTCATCGATCTAAAAAAATGTACACAAATATATGTATGTGGACATACATTTATACATGCACACATGCATATATATATGCACATGTATAGATGTAGATACATAGGTATGTGTATGTATGGGTACATCTATATAAACATATATATATATACGACGGGCTTCTTTCAGTTTCCGTCTACCAAATCAACTCACAGGGCTTTGGTTGGCCTGAGACTATAGTAGAAGACACTTGCCCAAGGTGCCGCGATAGATTGCTAGCCACTACACATTCTTTATTTTCTCTCCTTGTTTCTTTCTGTGTTCCTTTCTGTGGTAGAGCGTAGGCTCGAAACGTTAAAGACTTTTTCAATTCCCGAGCGTTATACTAATACATCTGTTTGTTGTCTACACCACCTGTCTTTGTCTTTTGTTTTTTTGTGAATTCTCCCGCTTATATATATATATATGTATATATATATATATATATATATAATATATAAAATACAAAAATGGGACAAGAAAGCAAAACATCCAGATACAAAAAAGGGACAACAAAGCATCTAGACAGACGATACAAAGAAAACAAGGATGGGTCATTCGGAGTTTTCTATCCTCAGTCGAGTTCCAGATTATCTTTGCAATTACAGCTGGTTATACTCAAGATTGCTCCAATCTGGCCAGCACCAAGGAAAAAGTAAGCTAAGAGCATTAGATTCCTTGGAAGAAAGCAGTGAATGTATATGTAAACAAGGACGGAAAAAACAGAAATGTTACACAAATACAAATGCAATTAACAGGACATAACAACAGGTGTCTTTCGACTAAGAACGAATTAAATTAAGCTGGTGTGTGTGGAAGTAAAGCCTTATGGCAGAGTCATAAGATTTAACAGGCATAGGGAGGAATATAGATGTTGCACAGATGGTAGTTGAACCAAGAAAGAAAGGTCAGGCCTGGCCACATACTGGTCACTTGGGGAGAGAAGAGAGAGAGAGGTAGAGGCAGAATGATAGAAGAATTAAGGAGGGGCAAGAAAGGAATGAAAGAGACACAGTGAAGTGAAATTGAGCATGAAGAGAAGGCCAGGAAATGTGAGAGAGGGGGACCGAAAGAACAAAGAATGGAATGAACAAAGTGTGAAAGGGCTGAAAGAAAGAAGGAAAGAATGAAAGAATAGAAAGAATAATAGAGTCATACAAAATTTAGATATATATACTTACATATAAGAGACCAAAGTCTCTTATTATATAGAAATAATACAAAAATGGGACAAGAATGCAAAATATCCAGACAGATAATATATATATATATAAATAAGCAGAAAATGCAGAAAACTTTTGATCAACAAACAAACAAATTGACTAACATCAGTTGATTATTTTTGCTTTGTATTAAAAAATAATCAACCGATGTTGGTCAGTTTGTTTGGTTGTTGATCAAGAGTTTTCTTGATTTTCTGCTTATTTAAATTTGATTCCTGATAAACTTTTGTTTATTCTGTAGTTACCTGTACCCTTTGAGCATAGTGTACTTGCATTCCCATGTCCAGGGATAGCATAGGTAAATGATACCGATAGTAAAAATGGATTCTATTATCCCTTAGACAGTTATTCCAACCGTTCACTCTGCTATATATATATATATATATATATATATATATATATAGAGAGAGAGAGAGAGGGATGAATAAAATAGGTGTAATATATATGTGTGTATATATATATGTATATTTATAAATGTTTCTCACAGTGTTCACTATTTTCCTCACGTTCTGGTCTAAGGACCCTCCATGTTTTTTCTCATTCGGTTTCCTTATTTGTCTCTACTGCCATGTTTTTGTTCCCACTTTGACCCTCCATAAATCCTAAATTTTATTTTAGAATTTATGGGAGCATCTGTCTTTCAAGACTCATATTGTCGTTGAATGCTTGAAATGAGGACTAGATAGACAACTGATGAAGGATTCTTTCTCTGTGTTTACTTGTTCTGTTTTCCATTTTTTTCTCGTTTACATATTTAACTCCTTTATTTATGTATTTCATATTATTTGCACCATTGGTGATGTCCTGTACTAATATATGCATGGTATATATATATATATATATATAAGCGATCACCTTCTGGCTGGTATATATATATATATATATAAGTGATCACCTTCTGGCTGAATAACTACTCCTTTGAACTCCCAACTCGCATAAACAAAGACCTTATAATAGAAGGACTTAGATTTATTTTAGAAAACAATTACTTTATTTTTGACAATAATTTCTACAGACAAAGATCAGGAACAGCGATGGGCACGCGTACTGCACCCTCTTTTGCCAACCTAGTGATGGGATACCTCGAGAAAATACTCTACCAGATAACACTCGAGAAATTTGGAAACACCTTCTCCACCTATATCCAGAACAACTGGAAAAGATACCTCAATGACTGTTTCATCATCTGGGATAAAAGTATAGAGAAACTTGAGGAATTTAAAATACTATTAAATGGAATAAATGATAATATACAATTCACGATGGATCATAACGAAGAAGAATTACCATTTTTAGACATCCTCATTAAGAAAACCGGCAACAAAATAGAGACAGATATCTACTATAAACCGACAGACTCCAAACAGTACCTACCCTTTGATTCATGCCACCCACGACACACTAGAATAAATGTCCCTTTTTGTTTAGCTAGAAGGATTTGCACCATAATATCAGACACAAACACCCGACACACACGTCTCCAGGAACTTAGAACCACACTCACAAATAGAAACTATCCACAGCCCCTAATAGACAGTGCAATCCAAAGGGCACTCAAATTAAGTATAGAAGACCTGAGACAAACAAAACCAAAAAAGAAAGAACAATTAAAAACCCTTCCCTACATCTCTACACACAACCCACTCAACAATGAGGCCTTCAGCACCATACTACAAAGCACAGCCCTGCTAAAGGGAGACCCAAAGATGAACCGGATCCTCGAAACACACACCATCATTAAAAGTAAACGGCAACCAAAATCCTTGAAAGGGATTTTAACCCAAGCTAAACTGCACTCAACATCAACCACAAAACCAGCAGTTAGAAAATGTGGAAGGCCCAATTGCGGAATCTGTGTCATCTTGGTAGAAGGTTCAGAATTTATACTAGAACAAGGCCATCATTAGAGCAAACTTCACCTGCGCATCAGAAAACTTAATTTACGTCTTAACATGCGCAGGCTGCAATAGGCAGTATATAGGCCATACAAAAAATAGCTTATGTAACAGGATGGCGGTGCATAAATCACAAATTAGAAACCCTGAATACCGGAAAATACCGGTCAGCGGACACATAGATAGATGAGCTGCAAATGTAAATCCGAAATTTACAACTTACCCACTTTATAAATTCAGTGACAGCGTAACCTTCATGCAACGCCAAAATAAAGAACTTTATTTCATCAAAAAATTTGACCAAGTTTGAACACCCTGGGCCAGGAAAATTAAAACAAAACATTGGTCCTCCGAAAAAGAGAAACGAAATTCTACCACAACCACTACGACTGCCCCAACTCGCACTACTACTACAACCACCGTGGTCACTGTTGCTACGGCCACAGTGAGAGAATTATAATAATGGAGGTGGGGCGAATTACAATTTCTCAGATCCTTAAACAGTCACTCACGCTGACAGTGATATGTCTTAGGGAAGGAAAAATTTATAAAAAGATCTCTTTCTCTACAAGCAGATCTAATCCTGATTCGTCAAAAAACTGATGACGTATTACCTCAGTGGTCAAGCTATTGTCACGCTGCTAGGTTGGTTTCCCCACACGATACAGCTATGGGTCAGACCCGATTCTGATTGGTCAAAACATTGATGATGTCTCGTTCTGCTGGACTAGCCACCTAACAGGATACAGTCATGGGTCAGATCTAATTTCGATTCGTCAAAAAAATGATGACGTATTTCTTCCGTGGCCAAACTGTCGTTCCGCTTGGTTGGTTTCCTAACAGGATACAGTTAGGAGTCTTTTCACTATATTCGTTGAGACTGGGTTTTGATTGGTTTGGAACTATATGACGTCAGTGAAAAGTGCAAGTGACCACAGCTTAGCTGAGCTGATATAAATCCAACAATCACAAAATTCACCAAAATTATGCGAGCAGACACCGACCAAAAATCATTACTGTTGCTCCCATTGGAACACAAGGTAAAATCTAAAATGAACTCCTCGCCTTTTCAAGAACATGAATTTTTTATATTTGACTCTGTTGAATATATGTCACAATTATGAACTACTACATCATACTCTTTAAACATATAGCATGGACTCTCTTTATTATATATGAATTTTTTATATTTGACTCTATTGAATATATATCACAATTATGAACTATTACATCATACTCTTTAAACATATATAATATATATAATTTTTTATATATATATATATATATATATATATATATGAAAATAAGCAACAGGATATCAAGAAGTGATGCAGTACGACCGTTTCAAGTGGCTCCATTTAATTGAACAATGCAATCATTACATCAATTTAAATGCAGGGCTATCATCAGCTGCACAAATAAATAGAATTTTAATCAGTCGGACACATTGATATAATTTTACTCAATTACTTTAACAGAGCAAGAAGATGGAAGAAATCCATGTTGTTGCTATTGTAGCTAAGAATATAATACACTTCCAAGAAAGGCATGAAGCTTAATGGGGTCATAGCTTGTAAAGAATCTGGTTCATTTCTAATTAATTTGCCTTTTTATCAACTACTGTCTGTCTGGAATGAAGGGCAAGAGTGAGTTGACAGCTCATGGCTAGGTATGGTCATAAATATTGTCAAGACATTAGGAGTAGTAAATTGGGTGTAAAGTAACTGTCTATGAAGGAGGCTGGGTAGGGAAAGACCCTAAATCATGATGTTAATTACCAGTTAAAGGGGCATGATGCTAATCAAACCTATGATGTTAATAAAGAGGAAATTCTATCATGAGGTACTATGGGTGATTGTTGATAAACAATAGTGCTATGTTGTATAAAGATAAAGTTTAAGATTTTCAAAAATTATATCATAATCAAAATAGGTAAAATGTGTATATATATCAATTTTCAACATTAAAAATCAAGTACAATTCTGTGTATGTACAAGATTGCTGACATTTATGAGTGGTTTTCCCCATTGTGTTGATGTGCCATTCTCTATCATATATTAAACATTTTTGCTGACATGGGTATGCTAGTAGTAATAATTATAATAATCGGTGGTGCATCAGCATGACCGCAGCTCTGAGCTGAAACTAGGAAAAAATAATCGTTTTATTGTATACAGTGCTCTGATGCACTATAACTCATCAGAAAATGTTAAAAGAGGAGACAGAGAGCAGGAAGATAGCAGTTAACGAAAATTTGGGGAAAAGGGCTAGTTGATTACATCACACCCCCAATATTTGACTGGTACTTATTCTAACAACCCCGACAGGATGAAAGACAAAGTTGACCTTGACGTAATTTGAACTCAGAATGTAAAGACAGATGGAATGCCACTAAGCATTTTATCTGGCATGCTAACAATTCTGCCAGCTCACTGCCTAAATAATAATAACAGCAGCAGCAACAACAACAGAAAACAGCACTGCTTAGAACCGCTCGAATACTCCAGATGGTGCTCGAAAAATAAGGGGTGTTACCTTAGTTCACTGGTAGTGAACAGTTGACACCGTAGTACATCTCCAGGGTTAGAAAAGACAATGTAATAATAATAATAATGAGTTTATTGTATACAGCAAAGACATCATCATCATCATCACTTAACGTCCGCTTTCCATGCTAGCATAGGTTGGACGATTTGACTGAGGACTGGCGAACCGGATGGCTGTACCAGGCTCCAATGTGATCGGGCAGTTTCTACAGCTGGATGCCCTTCCTAACACCAACCACTCTGAGAGTGTAGTGGGTGCTTTTTACATGCCACTTGCACAAGGGCCAGTCTTGCAGTACTGGCAACGGCCACGCTCAAGTGGTGTTTTTTTACGTGCCACCTGCACAGGAGTCAGTCCAGCAGCACTGGCAATGACCTCGCTTGAATGTTCTGTTTACATGCCACCAGCACAAGTGCCAGTAAGGCGATGCTGGTAACGATCACGCTCAAATGGTGCTTTTTACGTGCCCCTGGCACGGAAGCCAGACAGTTGCTCTGGCAGTGATCCTGCTCGGATGGAGCTAGACAATATAATAATAATAATGAGTTTATTGTATACAGCACTCAGGTGCATTACAACTTGTCAGTCACAGTTAAAAGATGAGTTAGAAAGCAAACATGTAAGTCAAGTAAAGAAAGACAATAATGAAGGCTAGAAGTACATGCACAGTTCACAGAATAAAACAGAAAAAATAGAGAAAAATGAATAGATTAGGAACCATAATGAAGGAGTGCATAGGTACATCAGGAGTACTCTTTACTCTTTTATTTGTTTCAGTCATTTGACTGTGGCCATGCTGGAGCACCGCCTTTAGTCGAGCAAATTGACCCCAGGACTTATTCTTTGTAAGCCTAGTACTTAATCTATTGGTTTCTTTTGCCGAACTGCTAGGTTAAGGGGACGTAAACACACCAGCATTGGTTGTCAAGCGATGTTGGGGGGACAAATACAGACATACAAACACACACACACACATACATACATACATACATACATATATATATATATATATATATATATATATATATATTATATATATATATATACACGACGGGCTTCTTTCAGTTTCCGTCTACCAAATCTGCTCACAAGGCTTTGGTCAGCCTGAGGCTATAGTAGAGACACTTGCCCAAGGTGCCATGCAGTGGGACTGAACCCGGAATCATGTGGTTGGTAAGCAAGCTACTTACCACACAGCCACTCCTACACCTAATATTAACAAATTTCAGGAAGTGTGGAATTTTTTGAAGGGTGCAGTGTCCTGACAAGCCAACAGTGAACACAGGTAGTTTATTCCATGCTTCGACAATTCTGAGTGTAAAAACATGTTTCTGAAAGTCATGGGTGCTGTTCTGTATTTTGATTTTATAAGCCTGTCCACAGGTGATAGGGATATTGTTGTTATTGGAAAGATGATTGATAATCTTGTCGGTTTCTACCAAGTCAACCGTTATATGTGCAATAATTGTGTGTTTATGCTGTTGGGGATGATATGCTTTTAATATTCCATTGAAAAATGTATCTGTTGCCTCCTTTTATGGATGCTGTGCATGATTGACATGGGAATCTTGGTAGGATGTGGATGATGTCTGTTTGTGGAAGGTTAAGGATGAGGAGAGCAGGGAATCATCTGTGTAGGGTGTGTCAGAGGCAGTAAGTGAGCTTCTATGCAGTCACTTGACCTGCTATAAATAATAGCCAAACCTTAAAATCATAACCTATCAATTTTACAAATTAAAATGCTTTAAATAACACGTTTCTAGATATACAAAAAATGGTGGGGTGGTCTCAACTAGAATGTCTTTGATTATAGGTACGCTCAATCAAGACTGCCTGAGACTAAAATGTAATGCCGACTAATTTCATATTATTTTAATGTTATCTTTCATTAATCACTGAATGGGGTAACTTTAAGGTTTTCAAATTATTCCCTTCAACTGAGATTTAACTTTGTTTGTTTGTCCTGCGTTTTCATTACTATAGTGTTTCACATTATTTGCCTTTAGACTGTTAAAATCCTTTTAATATGCATTATTATAATGTATCGTTTGGAAATTTAAGAAGTTGAATAACTCTTATTTTCTATTTGTCAGTTTTTTTTGTGTTTGCCTTCATAACTCTATCTTTCCTGTTTTGTTTTTTCTTTTCCAATGTTTAATCAGCTTATTAACATCTTATAACATGACAAAACTCTTCAGTTCTCACCAGAGAATCCTTTCTTAAGGTTTTTGTTATTTTGTTTTTCAAGTTACAAGTGAATTAGTCTTGCTTGCTTTCATAACTCTTAGAAGGAGTTAAGCTCAACAAAAATCATCTTATCGTTGTCTACAACTTCCTGTTTATTTTAAAGGTGTCAGTTTACTTACCTGGAAAGTAAGTACTACTTGGATTTTGTATGATAATAGTTGATGTTGAAGTAATTTAACTAGTGACCAAAAAGAAAAGAAGATAAAACATACTTCAAATATACCTGTACATTTCTGAAAGATTCATCTGGACACTCAACTCCACAACTATAGAAGTTTATTTCTTCCCAATTCTTTTTCGTGTTTCTTTGCTTGAAAAACTAGATCTGTAGACATCAGTTTTAATCTTGTGATCAATTCAGGTATGGTTGGGGGATTAAGATGTTTACTTGACAATCCTATGAGTCTGTGTTTGATCTCATTGAACAGAACTTTGAGTGCTTTTCTACCAAGCCTTGAGTTGATGTTCAAAACCTTGTATGTTCAACTGGGTAGGTGGAAACTGTCCAGAGGCCTGTCAGATGGGCTGTGTTGTTCTTTGGGTGTAGACAACATGCATTAGTCAGTTTAATTCCAGCACAGCTCCTTAAATGCCTTTAGTGTGAGTCCATTGTGTTACTAACATTCAGAACAGATTTCTAGTTTAAGGATAATACTCAAATTGTAGTGTCAATTTTCTTCTTCTTTTTCTTCACCAGGACCAAAGATTCTACCCCACTTCCCAAACAATCATAAGTAAGAGTGCTGCTCTTCCTCCTCCATCTGTAAGATATCTCTTTTAACCCATTATTTATCACTGATTTTTATGGCATTAGTTTGGGTGGATCTTTCTTTTTTTTTTAAATAATGATGATGATGATGAGTGCACTGGTAGCAGAGTGGCCCAGTGCCTCAGTCTCTGAATGTGTGAGCCACACAAATACCATTGTTGAGCAGTAGTTGATGAATTCAGCCTGCATCCATTATTCTGCAGCCATTAAGTGAGCTGGTTACCCTGACATGCTGCTCTGAATGACATAATTAAAAGGGGCCTCGATGTAGCTGGCTTCCCATTGTAACTGGAGCCAGTTGGTCTCAATCACAGGGATGGTAAGCACCCTGATAGAATAACCCTCTTTCAATACAAGGGAGGCTGATCTCTAATCTGTGACATGTTCTCTGGCTCCACTGTTTATAATGCAGAGGAGAGAAAAATAAATGTAAAAGCCTGACCAGCTGCTTTCAGTTTGTGCCGGTCATCATCAAGACCTCAGGTGTTCTCAGATCCTGTACTGCTAATTTTCTTCACAAAATTGATATAACTGCAGCCCATCTGAGAAATGAGTGTCGCAAAGTGGGGTGACTGCTGCAGTAAATGTTGCTAACAATTCTCCATGGCAATGCCATCACTTACATGTCTACAGGGTATGGCTGAACACACCATTTGTTCTGGGGTGTACTCCACCCAATCCTCATCTGCTGCTGCTGCTTAATTCCCACTCCTTTTTTTTTTGTTTCCTTGTAATTAAATTGTGATTCAATCTTTATGTAAATAAAACATTCAATTAAAAGTTGAACAAAAAGACATGGGTCACACAGGAATTTTTTTTGAATTTTGCACTATGTACAACATTTGCATTGGAAACGATGTGTCATTCATTGTTATTCTGCTACACAACTCTTATGGTCACCCTGCAGATCTTCATAAGACTACAATCCAGGTTCAAATCAATTCTTCAGATCTTAAGATCATATGCTAAAGTCTCTGAACTCTAATCCAAAACTACGCGTAAAACTATTATTACAGCATTTCTGAGAGGCTATAAGTCTTTTACCTATTTGGTGGAATTCATCAAGAAAAAAATGTTTTGTTTCCATTTTTGTTAATGTTTTAAACATTCTTTTTCCACTTTATCAAGTCATTTCATTTCAGGACTGCATGTATTCAAGAATTAAGCCATGTATTACCAACATGAGATTAGAATTTGGCAAATCTGCTCATCTACACAGCTTTTGTTCATTGATTTATAAAGATTGTCTTAACATGTTATATCCTTGAGTGATTTTCAGAAATATTTTAGTATTTCTTTTTAAGCTACTTCTGTTCACAATTATGAATTTACATTCTCTTCTTTCTTCAAGATTTAATCAACTTATTGTCACCTCCTAACAGTCTCAGCAAAATACACACCCATCTCTTTACATTTTTGCTCTTCATGTTAGAAATGAATTACAATGAATTAAAATGACATTTTGGGAGGAAATCAGTAAAGAAAGCTGTCATACAAATAGGAACCAGAGAAGAATACATCACAACAATACTATTAGTCCAAAATATAATAGAAATACTATATTAGTTATCTGAACCATTTCCACTGAAAGATTAAACCTAGAACTAAATCCTGTTGTCATCTGAAATAGGTTGATACATTTTCACTGAAAGATTAAACCTACAACTAAATCCTGTGTCATCTAAAATAGCGCAATGGTCAAGATGCTCAGTAGTATTTCATCTGTCTTTACGTTCTGAATTGCTGGGGTCGACTTTGCCTTTCATCCTTTCAGAGTCAATAAAATAAGTGCCAGCTGAGACCTGGGGTTGGTGTAATTGACAAGCTCCCCACTCTTGAATTTCAGAGAGGAAAGATTACAATACTCATTGCCAAATACACAAATTTATTATGCTAAATGTTTATTACTTGAACATTGTATTGTCTGTTTTATATAATAATAATCTGATTTTTTAAAAAATACTTCCTTTATCTGTTGAAAATTCCTTTATAATGTGAAAAGCATAAATCTAAAGAGTCAAATGTATATTCTGTTAAGAGTGAATTAATGATGGTGATTAACTCTTTTGTTACCATTTATTGTAATACACCACTTTTATTTAACTTAATTTGGAAAATAATGGACAATTTAGTAAAATAACTTTGTTGTTATAAACTTGATGTTTGGAAATTTACATGAAATTTTGATGGAAGGTTTTAATTAAAATTACTTGAAAACAAGAAACCTGTGCCATAGAACCAAAGGTAGTCTTGACTGGGTTGGTATAAAAAAAAATTAAACGTTGAACAAAGTAAGGAAAGTAAATTCATAATTATGAATCAAATGCAACTTACAAACCACAAAACACCTACAAATTGTTTACCTTAATCTTTCAGATATATTTCTCCTTAAGTGATCAGCTTATTGTTAGGAGCAATCCTATATCACATTTGTTGATCATGAGTTAAAAGTAGAAGAGGCAGGCGCCACTCCTCCCTGTTTTGGCTTTGTAGGAATACTTCCTCATATGTTTAGGCTAATTGAGTGAAGTCAGACCTAAATTATAGAAATATAACCACTGTGTCAACTCAGTCACTCCACAAATACTTAAATTAAAAGCAAAATATTGTCTCAAATATATTGAATGGGGATTAGTAATTTTTAATTTTCATCTATTTCTAAAGAGCATTGATATATTAATCTTTCACGACCATATTTATAATAAAATACATTCCATATGTGTTTTAATTAATTTTGAAAGTAATCAAGAATTTATAGTGATATAATAAAATAACCTTTTCATTATTAGGCTGGTGTTTTGAACGTTACTTAACAAAAGGGTTTTTTTTTTTGCATATAAAACTTATAATAGGTTTTTAATTTAAATATGAACACTTTAGAATGAAAAGTTTTGTACCATAAGGCCAGAGGTGGTCTTAGGTAAGGGGTATCAGATGGATTAACTGAAATTGCTTTAACTAATAAAACTGGGTTGCTGATTTGGTTCACTGAATACATATTGGTGCATCTGGTATGCTTTCATTAAATAATAACAAATAACACTATCAAATATCAACAAAATAGTTATACACATTTAATAAATCTTGCTCATATACCTTCTCATATCTCTTCATTATAAAGTATGAATGAAATTAGGAGGAGGTTTTGAAATGGAAACTGGGAGAAGAGTGGGATTAAATATAACACATGACATACAATGGAAATTAAAGTCAAACTTCATACATGCATTTGTATATAGCTAGTGATTATGTATTTGAACCCTTTTTTATATATATTGCACCATTGTTGGTCATACTCAAGTTCTATATTGATTTAGAGCAACGTAGAAATTAATTTCCATGAAAATCAAATATATCTGCTAATTTTCCACATGGTGGATTCTAACTGAATAGGTAAATTTTCAATAAACATGATTATGAAAGTATGTAAATTTTATAACATATTTCAAATTGGTGGGTAATACATTCTTGACAATATCGGCAATCTAAAATAAGGGAAGTTAATAAACAAAACATTAAAAAATCTTAGCAAAAGACAAGGAATTTATTTTCATCATTAATTAATTTAAGAGATTTGTGATTTTGAGGACATTCATATTCATAAAAACATAATTAAGAGCAGTCAAATATTAATTGTTGCTCCGTAGCTGATATACCAGCAATGAGCTGTCAGAACCACTGAAGTATATTAAATATTGATTATAAATATTGATTCCAATTGCAAGTGCGTACAAAAATACAAGTTAATATCGTGAATGATATTGCTGGAAATGTTGGAGTGATTAATAAGTAACTATATAAATAAATAAAATGCAAAAGCTTTTTTGATTTATTTTTTTTAGATATTTCTTTAAATGGATGAAGAGTGGTAAAATTTATAGGGTTTTAATTCAGGATGATGAATATGAATATTACATCTTTTCCTTATAGAATTTCTTTTTCTTTTTTCATTCAAATGAAATTGATATATCAGGAAGTTGTAGACTCTCTGAAAAACATATCTCTAATAGTTGTCATCTGATTTATGATGACAACCATTAAGAAATAGTAAAAATAAAATTTAACGAAATCATTTCTGTATTACTGAATGATCTAATGAAACACTTTAAGGAGAATACAAGATTTTGATCCAGATTAGGATCTGACAGCTTTAATACATCTTGGTACTCTATGACCTCAAGAAATGGATATATCCATTCAGCATTCTAAACTCTGTCAAATGTAACACTTACTTTTTTACATTGTTCTGGATTAATCATGAATTGTCTCACAGCTTCAAGATTTCAATAATATGTTTGTTTATTTTTAGAATGACATTGTTGGGTACGTGAGCGGGGCTAACACAGGTAAAATAGTTGGGCAGTTTAAATGCAAAAGTCATATACCAACAACTAAAGTTTTCAATGTATAAATTGGTTAAAATTAAAACACTTTGATACCTTAGAAGTTTTAGATTAGGAAAACAGTTTCAACCAAATTTAACATTTACATGGTTTTTTTTCGGCGGGGATTGCTCAGATTACACTCAAGTAGTGTGCAGTTATAATCTCTTAATGGCTAATATATCCAGAAGTTCTCTAACTTCTGTCAACCATTATTAACTTTAGATAGTTTACTTCACCTGGAACAACACTGATTAGATATGCTAAGTAACAGAGCTGATCTCCTATTTCTAATAATCCATTTATGCAGGTTATGATCTTGACAGTTGGATTGGAATCAATGTCAGTTACATTTCTGTGTTTACAACAGTTGCATTCTCTTTTATTCATATAGCATATTTATTTTGACACTGTAACCATTTAAGCAACTCTATACACATCAGTTTACAGTGATTTTATTTGGTGCTGTGTCACTACATCATATTTTCTCTGGCGCTTTCTGTACTGCTTCCAAGTAAGTATGCCATGAAGAGTTTAGCTCTTGGCAACCCAACTCCAACAAAATGGATTTGTACCAAATCATTATTATCCTTTTTTATTTTGAGTTCAAATTCTGCTGGAGTCTACTTTGTCTTTCATTCTTCCAGAGTCAATAAAGTAAGTACCCATGTAGTATTGGTGTCAATTAAATTGACTCAATGCCCCCCACAAAACGTATGGCTTTCTATGCATATAAAAAAAATGATTATTATTAAAAGAAAACAAACCCATAAAAACGATAGCATCAATATACTACTGTAATAATTATTGATTTAATATTCATTTTTATTAAGATGGTTAACTGGCAGAAATGCTAGCATACTGGACAAACTGCTTATCAACATTTCATCCTTCTTTATTTCCTGAGTTCAAATTCTGCCAAGGTAAACTTTGCTTTTTATCCTTTTGGGGTCAATAAAATAAGTACCAGTTTTTTCCCCAAAATTGCTGGTCTTACACCAAAGTTTGAAATCGATATTCATTCCTATTTTTCATCATCCATGTTTTAGTTAATTTTCAACAGATTATATTCTTTTCTACTCTAGGCCCGAAATTTTGGGGGAGGAGGCCAGTCGATTAGATTGACCCCAGTATGCAACTGGTACTTAATTTATCGAACCCGAAAGGATGAAAGGCAAAGTTGGCCTCGGCGGAATGTGAACTCAGAATGTAAAGATGGATGAAATAACGCTAAGCTTTTCACCCGGCGTGCTAACATTTCTGCCAGCTCACTGCCTTTTTGCCTTTCAAAAGATTATATTAAACCACTTCTTGACTATCTCTTTTACTCTTTTACTTGTTTCAGTCATTTGACTGTGGCCATGCTGAAGCACTGCCTTTAGTCGAGCGAATCAATCCCAGGCCTTATTCTTTGTAAGCCTAGTACTTATTCTATCGGTCTCTTTTGCCGAACCACTAAGTTACAGAGACCTAAACACACCAGCATCGGTTGTCAAGCGATGTTGGGGGAACAAACACACACACACACATACGACGGGCTTCTTTCAGTTTCCGTCTACCAAATCCACTCACAAGGCTTTGGTTGGCCCGAGGCTATAGTAGAAGACACTTGCCCAAGGCACCATGCAATGGGACTGAATGTGGTTGGTAAGCAAGCTACTTACCACACAGCCACTCCTACACCTATCGTCTGGACATTTTTCACTCACTTTATTTTAATTTCTCATAGTATATGTTAAACTATTACAGTTGTTCCTTGATGTTTCTGACATGTATTTACATGATACTTTAAGTAAATCATGTTCCGCTTATTCTGCTGCATTACTAGGAACATTTTGCTCTCATTGTATCTAATATAATTGTTGTATTCATCTAGCTTTTTATACTAGTTACCTTCTCAGTGAAAAAGAGATCCTTTGCGATTAGTAAAGGTAAAAAGTTCCAAAATTTCTGTTTTCTAAACATTCTAGATCATATTAAACAATCATTAATTCTGCATTTAGCATATACACAAGCACACACTTAACATAAACATCCAGTGAACCATTTCTGCATTCCATTGGCCTTAGTATTTAACTATTTATGCCTTTCACTGCACTTGTGCATTTCAAATATTCATTAATTGTCAGCTAATTTGAAATTCCACTTGTGCACTTTTTGGTGCACTGACTACATAATATTAATTTTCAATCTGCTGCTTTTCTTAAAAAAAAAAGAAGTCACCAATTTTTGAAAATGTTAGGCTTTCTAAATTTTTCTTTTTTATCTTGGTTCTTGCAAAATAGATCATGTAGCACATTTTAGAAATATATTATACTTGAAGCCTATTTTGTAAAATTCTTTCTTACTGTTTTTAACATTTTGTTTTTTGATGATCTACACAGGAAATTTACTTTTCTACAATGGAATTTCAATCTTTATCTTTAATCAAAATACTGATTTCTTACACACGCTGAAGGCCAATACTCTGTAGTGGATGAGTATTGTCAATGAAATTGACCTAAATAGTATTAAAAGGAAAGTTGATTCTAGCCAGATTTGAACTCAAGATCTCCAGGGACAAAACTAAATGCATTTAATCTGTTTATCTATTGTTTTATCTACTGCCACTATGCTTTCATTAGTGAAAGTTTCGATTTCTTTCTTGAGCATTAGCTCCTGGGTTTTTGCTTGTTTGTGTGTATATATATTGATGTATGAACATGTTTTTGTCTGTGTATGTTTAACCCTTTAGTGTTTAAACTGGCCATATCCGGCCCAGATAATCTACTTGTTTTATATTCAAACTGGCCATATCTAGTCTCTCACACTTAACCTACAGTGACATTCTAAAAATAAACAATCACATCATTGAAACCTCAAAGCTATAAGATAATTCATGATTAATTCAAAACAATTTGAGTGGAAATGTATTACATTTAACAGAATAATCTGAACACTAAAGGGTTAAGCCAGTCTAAAAATTAGTGTCTGTGTTATCATGTTTTATGTTCCATTACATAATGCTTCGATAAACAGAGATTGATAAAATATGTACTGAGGGCAGTATCATCAACTAAAGCTTTGAAAGCAAATTGACGGTCATTAAAGCATTGAATAGAATACATTATGGTATTTGTTCTGGCTCTCTAGGCTCTGAATTATAATCCTACTCAGGTTGACTTTACCTTTCATTCTTTCAGTATTGGTAAATAAAGTATCAGTCAAGTAACGGAGTCAATTCTATCTCGCTCTCTTGGAATTGACCAGGTTGTGCTAAGAAGGGTTAAGGCAGTGAGCTGGCAGAATTGTTAGCATGCTGGGCAAAATGCTTAGCAGTATTTCAACTGCCGTTACGTTAGGAGTTCAAATTCTGCCAAAGTCGACTTTGCCTTTCATCCTTTCGGGGTCGATAAATTAAGTACCAGTTACGCACTGGAGTCGAAGCAATCGACTTAATCCGTTTGTCTGTCCTTGTTTGTCTCTTTTATGTTTAGCCCCTTGTGAGCAATAAAGAAATAAGAAGGGTTAAGGGAGATCACTCACAGTATCTATTGAGTGAAGGGCTAGCAACCTTTCCTCATAGACAATTATGTTGCTGAAACTTAGACAACTTGATATACAATGCAGCTCAGAACAGAATAAAACAAATATAGCTACCTGTAGGCAGTGCCTCATCATAGTGACAGTCCAGCTAGTGAAAGTAGTAAAAGAATATTTTGGGGTTTTAGTATTAAACACTTTTGCTACTATATTTCAGTTGAAATACACTATCTTTCAGTTCTATATTTAAGAGATGAGGAATTATGTACATTATTTCAGAAACAAACATGATGAGGACAAATATCCATCAAATGTAAATAATGTACACTACCTTTGTTTTAATTGATTTTGTAAATGGTGAAGAATTTAGTAAAATAACTATCATTAATAATTTGGTGTAAGGTAGCAAGCTAGCATAATCATTAGAATACTGGACAAAATGCTTTGAGATGTTTCTTTCAGCTTTACATTGAGTTCAAAATACTACCAAGGTTGACTTCGCTTTACATCCTTTCAGGGTCAATAAAATAACTATCAGCTGAGCACTAGAAGTTGATGTCTGCAACTAACTTCTCCGCCCCCAAATTCCAGGCCTTGTGCTTACGGTAGAAAGGATTATTGATTTGATGTTTGGCAAATTGCTATGCAGTTTTAATGGAAGTTTTTAATGTAAATCACTTCAAAACAAAACTTATATCATAGGATTAGGGGTGGTCTTCATAACAAATGGTTGCAAATAAACTTGTTTAATGCATCTTTATATTAGAAGTGTATTGTTACTGATCATCTAAACCAGTGGTTCAACTGTTTGTTGCCTGTGGACCCCTTTGATTCTTATTTTCTCCATTGGATCCTCATAGTCATTCAATCATCATCATCATGGTTTAACATCCGTTTTCCAATCTGGCATGGGTTGGATGGTTTGACTGAGGTCTGAAGAGCCAGCAGCTGCACCATGCTCCAATCTGATCTGGCAATGTTTCTACAGCTGGATGCCCTTCCTAACGCCAACCACTCCGAGAGTGTAGTGGGTGCTTTTTACATGCCAATGGCACAGGAGCCAGTCAGGCGGGCCTGGCATTGACCATGTTCGGATTGTGCTTTTTACGTGTCACCGGCACAGAGGCCAGTCAGTGGGTACTGGCATCAGCCACGTTCAGATGGTGCTTTTTACATGCCATTGGCACAAGAGCCAGTTGTGGGGTACTGGTATTGGCCACATTCAGTTGGTGCTTTTTACATGCCCCAAAAAATCTTACTGTAATTTTATTGTTAAATATAAAACATAATTAAAATGTTTTGTGTATTGTAGGAGTACAAGCAATTTATTGCACAAATATTAACAGCAAAGCCTTATATGGACCCTCAAGGGCCATATGGACTTCTAGTTGATAATTACTGATTAACAGAGCTGGTTACATAAAATATTTTCTTTAGTTACCAAACACATACATGTCCTCATGTAGCTCTTACTGATTTACTAGACTGTACTGTCTAATCCATCACCGGACAGCTTCCATCTCTTTGGAACTTCCTTCTGGCCTTTCATTTTACCATCTCTACTATCTTAAAACACTTATGTACTAGCCTTACTCAATCATTTCTATCCATCCTTTAGAAAGCTATAAATCCATTGTGAGTTTTTGTCCTTTGTAATTAAAGTTATGATTTCTAACATATGTGTGGATTTTTAAAAAAATAGAGCAGTTAATTAAATCAGTTTCTGACTAGTAATTATTTTAGAAGGATGAATGAAAAATGTTGATCTATGCAGAATATAAAAGGATACTGTTAAAAACTACAAGACATATCTGCTCTATTAATTCTATTGTTTACTGTTCTCTTAGATTGGTATTTTTCAACCTTTTGTTAGTCCAACAACCCTTTTGATGACAATTTGAATTAGCCAGCACTCCTCCTTGCAACAAATTTTAATTTGTATCTCTTTCTTATACACTCACAGCAACCTCTGGAATATATTTTAGCATCCCAGATTGGGAAACACTGTCTTAGATTAAGTAATAATGAAAGTTAAAAAAAAAATAATTCATTGATCAGAAATATACGGTGTTGTACGAGAGTACTTAATCTTGGTGCAGTAGTCAGCTAAGCAATTTGTCAACATCAAAATAGTTGTACATTTTACAATTCTGTCATTATTACTCTCTTCTTACCTATTCTGCTTACCCAATATATGGAACAAGAAATTTTTGAGTTTTTCCTAACATACAGTTTGAACTTCTTAAATCCTTAATCACAAAAAACAGGATGTTGTTCATCCACTTGGACATTGCAAGCTCAAGTATTGTAGTAATAAATGGGATATTGAGTTTCAGCTATGATATCTACACTGGAATAGGAAAGAGAATATGTGGAATGTCCTGGATGTCAAGACCAAAGGAGGCTATGACTGTGAAAGAATTCCAGTTGTCATCTCAAACATTTCTTCTTAGGTATCAGTGCTGCTGCATCATCATAAAAACAGTTTATTTACTCATTGGAAGAAAAAGAAGAAAAAACAGATTCTAAGTTTGACACAGTAGCGACTTTCTCATTAGCTTTTAGGTTGCTCTCCATTCTGAGATGAAATTGGTAATCTATACCCAGTCATTGTAAATTTTTGTCTTAAAGAATATGCAATATTTTGTCTCCCATCATTTTATTTCTCTCAATACACACACACTTCATTTAATGAACTCTACAAGTACTTATAAGGTGATTCTTTATCTTTGTACTCTGTGTTATTAAGTAAATAAGGTACAAATCTTTCTGTTGGAAACCACTCATCAATTTGGTAAAACACACATAGGCATACTTACTTATTGGTATAACGCAACTGGTAATAAGCTACATGAGACGCTTTCACAGTATCAATTATGATTTAGTTTTGGAATTTTATTCATTCAACAGATACTGCTCTTGGAGAAGAGGAAATAATCACCAGTATCAAGCCTTTACAAATTTTAAGAGTCGTGCTTGACGAAAATATTTCTTTGGATAGGCCGCTAGTCTACTACAGGTGTTTTTCTTAGATATGATATTTAAGTTAAACTATAAAAAAAAAATCTTTCCCTGAGACACTGTTCACTGACGTCTTAATCACTCATCCCTTTCGAATTAACCAACATTGTGTGTGTGTGTATTGGTCAAGTGTCAGTCTCTTGCTATTCTGGAGTTTCGTTCCTCTCTCTCTCTCTCTATATATATATATGGTGGTAGGGTGCGCATACACACACACACACTATACGAGTGCGCGCACTCTTACACAGATTGTAATTGAATCAAATGTAAACAGTTAACATCAATTTTGGAATAAATATACACGTGTATTTGTATATATATAGCCATAAGTACCAGTCTGCACAATATGTGTACATACACACATTAAACATTCGCACTGTTATTTCTCCTTACACCGTTCAGGTATAAGTGTGTACACTTGAAAATGAAAAAGTGATGTGTGAGCAATTATATGTCTTAATACAATCCCCGCTACTGGAACGTTGTTGCTACTCTGAACATTCTTTCCCACTTGTTTACAAAACAACCCTACTGTTTACATTTTTTGCGTATATTTTGTAAGTTGCATCTCTGATCTCGACTTCTCTAATTCCTATTACTGTAATAATGTAAAAGACACGACTGCACATGTTGAAATTGTGGAACTAGGCTAGAAGCTAAGTGAATACGAACAATCTTGTCTTGGAATGCATATAAAATTTAAATAACTATAACTGAAATTATCTTTTTCTTTTTGTTGCAGATAAACCTCGGCGATTTTCATAACTGAAAGTGGATAAGCAAGTCTACTTCTGCTGAACATCACTTCTGATCGACTAACATACAAATTATTTCCTTCTTAACCGTCATTTGAAGACGATCTTGACATTGCAGCTACGGATAACCAAACGTACAGTAAAAGAAATTGATTTCTTTCTTTAGGTGATATACGTTTTATTGTTTCTGTTGAGTAAAAGCGACAAAAAAATTGCAAAAAATATCATTCAAAATAACTGAAACTAATTAATTATTTCACTTAAAGAGAAAGAGAAAAGAATTTAATATTATAAACTTTCTACAGGTAACTGTAGTTGGCAAGTTACTGCAAGTGCTTCCATACTAATTCGACGTAACGCGTTGTGATTGGTTAACAGCTAAGGACCCGGATGAGGATTATTTCTGGCGAGACTCGACATGGCGACTTCGACGCTTCATGGACCGAAATTTTAGCAGTACTTACTTTTGCAGTCGTCCCAACCACTCCAACAATCGTGACAATTATCAGTATCTGCTGCCGTCGCAGCAGCAGCGCGTCTCTTACGAGGACGTGGACGTAAAACGTTAACGACGAGACGGAGGAGGCCGTCACTCCGGAGGAGGGTCTAAAGAGGCATCAAGCCGAAACAAAGGACGGCCCCGGGTCGACACCAGCATCAGTGTCATTATCACTGCTAGAATGGTGTTCAAAGAAACAGTGTGTTTGTGGTTTCAAAAGTTAAATCCTCATACGAGGATTGACATTATGTGTGGGCTGCTCCATATGTGTGTGCCGCCCGAGTTGCGCTTTCTTGGAACGTTTCTTGAGGACCTAGGCAAGAAGGACTACTACCGGCTGAGAGATGCCGAAATTAAAGCTAACAACCACATCGATCTTGCAAAAAGTACCAACACACCTATCAACAATAGCGCTAGTAACACTGACAGTTCCACATCCTCTGGTTCTACGAGTACTATTGGTGCTGGTTCTTCTAATACTTCATCACCATCTATCTCGACCGAGGAAAGTCTTCGCAACAAGCTGTCCCTGTCACTAGCTCTGCTGTACTCGTCCAACATCCAATGCTCCAATATTCTCTTCAAAATGCTCGAAGCTAATGTGGAACGAGCACTACGGGTGATGCCTTCTATGGCTGTAGTGACCATTTACGAAATTCTTACCATTTTAGTGATGGCAGCCAACCACCCGGCCTTCAGCGTTACCCAACAACTTACCATGGCAGAATTATATAAATCGGCTGAGAAGGCCGCTGAAGGCCTCATTCCCAAGGTAAGCAAATCCATAAATTTATATAGATTTTATAATTTTAACCTCAGTTGCAGACATTCTTATTGTTTCTATGCGAACATCAGACAAATAGATCGAATGTTTTGGCATGAAGATCTGTCTGTTATGTATGATTTATTAGCTCATGAAATGTGAATACCGATTTACACTGCAGTTTAATCGTTCCAACTATTGTTTCTTTGAAATTATGTCTCAATCAATGTATGAAACCGTTATGAGAAACTGTCGAACCCGCTATTGTATTGAAACGTAGATTACATTTATCTATCACTCCAACAAGTGTTCTAATACCACACGATCATGTAATATTGAAAGCTATTTTGTTTTACTTCGTTTGTTAGCTACAATTGCATTTGAAATGCTTTAGATTGCTACGATTTATTTAGAGATATATTTGTGTGCTTTTATTGATATGATTATACATACACACATGCAATACATCATACAATATATACATTCATCTAAGAATCCGGACATACATTCATATATATGTGTGTGTATTTACATATATTGCATATATATCTGGATATATTTATGTGCATATATCCTGCTATGTTTGTGTGTGTGCATACGCGTGCGCACATACTTATACACCTTGCACTATATATTATTCATTAGTACAATTGTATTTGCTTCCTTAGACTGATCGTTTTAAATTTAAATTATCGATGTGATTTGGATCACACGACTGATGTCGAATGGGGGAAAAAAAAATCTCCCTGCATTTCTGATAAACATATGCAGATAGATACCTGCTCTCGTATGAAGGTATTGGCGAAATCTTTTCCACAGCCCAAATCTCTGTCATTATTATGAGTGTCTTGCAATTGTCAAAAGTCAGATTGTTTGAATTGAGAAATATAAACAGGTGTCATATATATATATATATTAAATAAGAAATAACTAATAAACATTTCGATATGCATCATTCTTTTTTTTTTCTGCACGATAAAGATGTCTAGTCTTGCAGTGTCTAATGTATTTAATTTGATGGTGCCGAACACTTTACTGATATATATTATTTCTCTTTTGTAATTTGCTCGTAAGCATAACCATATTGGACTGATGACCCAGTAGCTGAGATAAAATTACGTCGACACGTGAACTAGGACAGTGTGTAATAATTCTTCTCCAGATTCTTTTGCTTTCTCTGGATATGTGTGTATGTGTGTGTGTGTATATATATATATATATATATATATAATATATATATATATACTTACATACATACCCATACATATATATATATATACAAACACAATGGTGTGTATAATTAAGTGATTGACAAGTTATTAACAATCTTGTCATCAAAGTATTTTAGAATCTTGATCAGTAAAAATTTATCGACTATTAATTTATTTTTTTATTACAAGATGTTCTCAGGGGAAGTGACATGTAATCTTGATAAGAGTACATTCCTAGATATAAATCGTATCGATTTATAATGAAAACTTTCGTTCTAAACTTGGATAGCCCATCACGATTAGATTAGAGTAGACGTTTAGAATAATAACATTAATTGGATCTTAATGAATGCTTGTAGCAGTTAAGAATAGTTTTTAGTTTTTATTGATTGAACTATCGATAAATGACCCTTGTAAATGCAACATGGTACTTTGAAATTCTCGTAGATGCCAGACGTTATATGCTCTTCAAGAAGCTTCTTGATGTTGTAGTATTTATTACATTGTAAGCTTCAAGTATTCGCTACATTTATAAATTATCAGGTTGTCTCAATTGACTAATCAAGCAGAAATCGATCATCCATTCACTACTCATAATGAACGTTACATTTTGTAATGTATTGATTGTATTCTACTCATAGAGAAATGATAGAAAAATAGCCATGTATCTATCTATCTATCTATCTATATATATATATATATATATATATATATATATATATTGTCTAGATGGTAAATGAGAAGGAATTTTGTTCGTCTATAATACCATGTTTTCTGATGGCGCGGTATCGTATTACTTGTGTTACTGACGAATTGGTGGAGTGTTGATTTATTAATGTACAAAATCTGTTAAAGATGGGGGTAGTTTTTCACTGTGTTAATATAGGAAGTTTCAGTTGGGTTCTGTTCTATATTTCCAGTAAGATGTAATATTGTTCCTTCTGAAGCTATGCCAAAGTGGGGGCTGCTCAGCTGAGCGAACCTCTCTCTTTCCTTTTAGCTTGTCCTGCTTTGGTAATAAGGGAGGGCGAGGGGGGATTAAGCACTCGCTTAATGTCCAACATGGCGACACTTTCAAATAGCAACTGAGCTAAGACAGTGCGTGAGATCAGTAGCGAGAACATCGTTCCTGCCTCCTCCGCCGTTAGCTCCCTCACAGTTGCCAGCCAATGTGAATTAATAACTGCAGCCGTAGTACATACAACAGCAGCTAGTTCTAGGACACTACTAGTACACCTGCTTCGTTTCATTCTACTAAGCAGTCGCTAAGAACTGTCGTGTATTTACATGAGTTCTCTCTAAATATCTTTTATAGCATGCCATCCTGTACCTATCCGCTTTACCTGAAACTCTGTTAACTGCTTGTTTTATTAATTATTATTATTAATATTTTACTTATTCTGCTGACATGCATTTTTTTTTTTTTGTATTCAAACATAAAGTTCATTTCCTTTGGATGTTGCTTTACAATCAACTAATGTTCCTGAAAAAGCTAATCCATTGAAATATTTCGTTGTATAATATAACCGAATAATTTTGAGCAATTTTCGAATGAAATTCAAGTCACATGTTCTTTTACACTGCACAATTAGCCTTTTATTTTTGTCCCACTAGTAGTACTACTACTCCAGTTTGGAACTACTTCAACATATTTCTCTTTTAGACCTTTAGGCATTTAAGGAAAATATTTAACCGCACCAAACTGACCCGACCATATCTTCTTTTACAACACGAGACTTTGATATGATTATAATAATATATGCAATATTGGGGTCTGTGTGAACTTTATGCAGTTTTTAAAGAAATTATTTACCTTTTATGTCAGACAAGTTTCTAGTTAAATAAAATAAGAAATAAGGGTATTTAGAAAATGGTGATTATTTCATTATGTTTCACTCTGTACTTACTATTGTCTTACATTAGATTGTCTTTCTAAGTTATTTAGAATGCTGTACTTTTCAAAGCAGCTTTTGTTTATCATATGACCTTGAAAACTTTATCAATTGAGCTTTACTAAATGTCCAAAATAGTTTATATAGAAATTATTTTAACTTTCTTAATGAAATGATTTGAAGATTTGAAAACTCAGCTGAGAATTAAGAAGGCCATTATTAATAGTATCAATATGACCTAGTCTCTTCAATTAGATTGATAAATAGTTTATACATTCACTTGGAGAAGCTAACAAAATCCGAATTCTATTTATGAGGATGTCTTCTGCTAAGGTACATAAAAGCACATTAAATGATGAATTTGCAAGAAGATAGTTGTAGCAGCTATCTTGAATGTGAAATCCCCAGTGGTTATTTCAGAATATTTTACTCCATTAATAGCCGAGGGATGAAATGGAGTAAATGTTTTCATTAATTACAGGCTAGGCAATATCATCTTTTATCAATACCGTTAAACAAACTCATGGGAAAGCTATGCAAAATAATCTTGAAATAACCCTAGCAATGAGGAATTGCATAATTTAGAAACTTAACATCTCCTTGGGGGCTTGTATAACACAGAAATTTTGCATACTTAAACAGAACACTTGGTCATTTCATTTATTGAATTAACACATTTTACACTAATAACAAAATTTGTGGGGTTTTAAGCATAAGTAATCAGTCATCAAATGTTATCAACATCTAAAAGTGTAGTATGAGATAGAAGCTCCAAAATTGGGCTAATTCTAAGAAAGATAATCTGTAATTATTAAAAAAAGTTACTTTTGGTATATACATGAAGACTATTGATAATGAATTTTATGGTCAAAGTAGCTGTTGGAGGTATTGTCAAAGATATCACATTTGTATAGTTGTTGGTTGGATATTTATATGTAATTAGTTGTCATATATTTGATAGAGAAACCCTAGTTTGCATTTTGTACTGATTATCGGAATTTACCAAGACAATTTGACACAATCATTTCTTGTTGGGTATTTTACAGCCAATTTTTCATTGATGTTTCTTGAATGAAGAACTAACTTGTCTATTGCTAATCATTGAACTGTAAAGTGGGAGTGGCAGTTATTTTCAGCTAGAGAGATTAAATTTAACAGATTAACATGTATTGCATAAGAGCACAATACAACAGCTGTTTCAGCACATGTTTCTTGATTTGTGGTTATAGTGGCCCATTAATAAATGTTAGATCTCTTGTTATGTCTTGTACCACCACACAAGCCATTGCATGTAATTATTTTAGCAGGAAACCACCTCTCCCAATGCAGGTAGTTTATGTACTTACTATTAACTACATGAAATACTGTAACCCCCAGGTTATCAAATGTAAATATTTGAATTAATTATGATTGTTCCACTTCAACAGCGTTAATTTACTACTATTAATTCTTTACAATATATAAGCAAAAATGTTATAGATTAGTTACTTGAAGTTGGAATTTTCTAAAATAAAACATTCCCACATTGTTATGGGAGTTACTGTAATAGATTGGTAAATAAAGGGAGAAATAACAGAGGAAATCTGAGGCATTTCAAAGGTCATAAGTCTTTCTTTCTCATGGGTGGAACAGATAAAAGCAGTGTTTAGATTTATGTAAAACATTTTCAGAAATTATTTTGTTTCTTTTATAACAAGCTTTGATGTACTGTATCTTGTCTAGCCCCAGTAAAAGTTGTTAAACAAGCTTCATTTGTTTTTCTATTTTCAGCAGTTCCTTTTATATATATATCTAATTTCTAATATTTGTTTAATCTGTCTGAATTTACAAACTGAAAATACTAAATGTCTAATTAACCATGGTTTGTAATTATATATAAAAAGTAATAAAGGAAATCTTAAATAATTTTTTTGCTTTATTAATTTTGAATCCACTAATGTATATAGTAGTTGCAGTTGTTTAGACTAAAAGTAAAAGGGGAAATGGGAGTATGATAGAGTATCTGATAATGAATTGATGAATGGAGGGAACTGGAAAACATTTCCAATCATGATAAGATTGATTGCGATTGTTAAGCGCTAAACAACTAGTCCATGTTTTAATACTCTGTTAGTCGCTTATAACCTGACCTGCCACTCTTCTGATATCTTGTGTACTTTTAACACAACTGTGCAATTTAGTCTCCTCCTCCCTTTTATGATATTTTAATGTTAATCTTGGGAGGAAATAGCTTGTAGATGATGAAAGCATTCTTGAAATGGAAAAGCGAACAATTGAGCTTGTAAATTATTAATATTTTCTATGGGCTGAAATTGGTGGGACTGTCACAGACCAGAGAAAAGCAACCTGGAAGTTTTATGAAATCTAATCAATACTTTATATTTTTGAATTCAAATCTTACTGTAGTTCTTTTCACATTTTAATTGCATTAGCTTGATAAAATAAAGCAAATAATATATAAGTTTAATCAGCTAACTATATTTCTTTTTTCTCTTTTGAAACATTGAAGATTAGTAATGTGACAGTTTACTGCAAAGCTAGTAGATCCAGTGTAGATAATAAGTGTGTAGAGATGTGATAAAGCTGGTAAATTTGGAATGGCAGATTAATTATGATACTGAGAGATGAAATGAAACAAACACAGTTGGATGTTGAGTACTGAAAGTAAATGGTCAAAGATTGTTTACCAACAAACTATATAGCATTTATCAGAAAGTTGTACAGAATTCTGGTTATTAAATAAATGTGCATTCTAGAAATTCTATGGATAAGCTGTAGTTTGTTCTTTCATAGAGGTGTATTTTGACCTTGGAAATGAACCCTTGATACATTTTTTTCAGCTATGTTCAGAAAGTTTTTCTGGAAAGGTCACTTGAGAAGGTCTTTACATTTGCAAAGAGTAAAGAATTATTTGTGATATGTAGAAGAGTGATGAAACCATTTTTTTCTGTTTTTCTTGAGATGAACGTGTATGTTGCTTTTCATGCTGTCTGATTTGAAAAAGTGTGTTTACAAAGGTTGTAGATGACATTCAAGAATTATAAGGTTAATAGCATGTAGAACTTGTGTTTGGAAATAAGGAAAATATGGTAAAATAAAATTAGGTTTTGATGAGGACTTAAAATTAAATAAATTGTTTGGCATACATAGAAAAAACTCTTATCTAATCAAGTCACTGTCCATGACTGAACATTAAAAACTGCATTGACACAGATGAAATTTGCTACATACGGTCGAATTTTTTATCCATGTAGTTTTAAAGAAGAAAGAGAAAATCCCCAAACATTTCAGAGTAGTGTCACTTGAATTGCAAGTTGGCATTTTGTAGTCAGGGTGAGGGTAGATGAATAGCATGTGAGAATTGTGTTAGTCATGGTGACAACAAAGTGAGAGTTATCAACAGGTTCAGTGAAAAATTTGGCATGCAGTAATGTGTTAATCGAAGTTTAACTCACAACTACCTCCTGTTTACTACAACAGAGGAGTTTCAGGTTGGTTCTTCATGGGAACTCCTGCAATCCAATGACTTAGTTCTCATAAGGGAATCAGTTGAAGAATTACAGGAAAAGTTCCAAATGCAAAAGCAGTATGTAGAATTGAGAAACTGATAGACAATAAAGACAGCAGTCTTAGCAGGGAAGAAAACAATACTACTACTACTATTTAGGAAATGGTTATACTTGATATGCAGGAAGAGAATAGGTAGGAACACTACAATGGATACACAAAATGTGCACTGGTATAACAGACACTGTCCAACAAGATGGATTTCCTACATAAGTGAACAGGAATAAGCAGTTGGTACAATCAAGTTGATAAGGAGGTCCATTTGTAGTAGATGATAACTTTGGTAGCCTAATTGGCAGTGGATGTTCTGAAAGCTAGTAAACTAGTGTAAAGACTATGTTTAAAAAAGGTTAGGAAACAAAGGGATTCTCTCTTGGACTGAAAGACAAATTTATATGATGTTTGTGTATAACGTGTGATATAACATGGCAGCAACACATTGGCTTTGAGTATAGGTGATATGTGAAGGCTGGGAAGAAATAAGACATTCACTGAATATTTAATGTCAGTTTGCATGAGTGACTAGGCATAATGTGTGGTGAGAAAATGAGAAAAAACAAATCATTAGAGTTATCAGCCATAGGGTATAGGAGAGAAAGCTGCATTAGTTTTGATATATGATGCATATGAAGAATGATGGTTTGATAAAAAAAAGGTGTCAAATGGTGCAAGTAGAAGAAGCTTGTAGAAGTCAGAGATCAAAATGGTTAGGCCTGATCATATCAGGTAGTGGTCTTCACAAGAGAGGTGACTAAGAACCATAGTAAGTGATATGCAAATAATGGGTTTACATAGGTTTCCAGCATGACGTTATTAAATGAAGGACCAAATATATTTGTCCAACCAATACAAGCATAGAAATACTGACAAAAAATATGTTGCTGATAGGAAAAAAAAAACATCAACAAAACAACTAAAGTATCTCGCTCATTAGACATAGTAGGTATAATTATCTCTGATAGCTTCGCATGAAGGCCCATTCTTCATCTTTTAATCTGTAAAAATTTTAATTTAGTACCAGTCTCAATAACCTGACTATTTATCATTTTCAAATTTCCTCATCACAACTCTCTTGTTTCAGGCATTTTTTTTTCATTTTCATTATTATTTATTGGAAGTAAATATCGAGCTCTCTCAGATTGAGATAGTTGATGTTTAGATTAAAGCTTTCTAGGTTTAGAACATTTGTGTGTGTAATAGCAGTTCTATCTCAGACATGTGACTAATACATACTGACTGTATGTGAGCTTTGTAGAGGATCTGCAAAGGATCAAGGCTGAAATATTTTCAGGTTCTGAAGAAACTTAAGATTTTTGAAAAAAAAAAACAGTTTGGTTCTCTCATTAAAGTAGCATTTGTAATTTTTTGAAGATTTTAGCTATATGCTTCTAATGCATTGAAGGATGTTTCCTTTCTCATCATTATCATCATTTAACATCCATATTCCATACTACTATGGGTTGGACAGTTTGACAGGATCTGATGGGGTCCAAGGACTGAATCATACCCCATTATCTGCTTTGGCATGGTTTCTTAAGCTGGATGCCCTTCCAAATGCCTTTATGTGTGTGGCAAACTGTATTTTGATACTGCAAAGGAGATAAGATTGTCATATTTTGGAGACATTGCAAGACTGGAAGTTGCTTGTGGAAGATGTCCATATACAGAAAGGTTGAACAATGAAAGGACAACAACATTGCTTACACTGAACTTCTCAAAATCAAGGGATTTCTGGTATATGACTATTTTCATAATTTATTTTATGTCAGTTTGTTTTTCCATCTTGCATGGGATGGATGAATACTTATTCATGAGGCATTATTTTACTGCTGGATGCCCATTCTATCACTAACTCTTAACTGCTTTTCAGGTGAGAGATTTTTCATTCCACTTGTCATCAAAAACACAGTACTACAGGATGACTTATTAAATGCAATGTCATCATAACCTTTTGTTGCTCAGTTTCATGCAAAGACACAGGATGTAAAATTCACACATACGCATAATGTTTTTTCTAATCCATACCAGCATAGAAAAATAGACACAAAGTGAACAAATGATTATATTATTGGTTTCCGTACAGTTTTTATCTTCCAATTTCATACACAAGGCATTGATCAGTTTTAGGCTACAGTAAAAGACTCTTGCCAAGGTGCTAGGCAGTGCAATCGAAACTGTAACCAAATGATTGCAAAGCAGAGGGTGATAGAGGAGTTTCCTTTTTTGAGAATGGACATTCTCATATGTCTTTATAGATTGGAATAGATTTTTGTCGAGATGAATTAAAGCATTTGGTAAGGATATCTTCGGAGCACACTATTTAAGGATAATGGGAGGAACAATGTCAAGTTTGGCCAGCTTCTTGGGTTGGTGTGGTTGAAGAAGGTTGCAGTTTTGTAGAGGGGGAATGAGAAAGGTAAAGGGAAGGAAGAGGAATTTTGTTGGGTATGGTGGCTTTAATCTTTGTTAAAGAGTGGTAGGTAAAAGGATTCTAAGACATCAGTTTTTAACTAACAGCTAAGGGTTTTTAAAATTTCAGCACTAAAAACAATAGATCCTTTCAATCTATATTTATTATATTTTTGAAGATTTCAATAACCATGTCTTCAGCCTTTCTCTTCTACAACTTCTTTACACTTGGATCTTCTTTACGTGATTATCATCATCCATAAACATTTTGTGTCTGTACAATTTCCTCACTTGTACCCTATGTCTGATTTCTTTTCATACCCAGCTCATTTGTACTTTGTCATTTATGCACACTAACATTATACATCCAGCAGAGCATGCTCTCTTCATTTCTTTCCAGTCTTTGCACATCTTTTGTATTTTAGTGACTATGTTCTGCTTCCATGCAACATCTCACTATATATTTAAGTATAATACAATTTACCCTTTACTTAGAGAGAGAATCCCTTTGTTGCTAGCAGACATAACAACTCCCTAAACTTTGAGTAAAGGCTAAATTGTATTGTGCTTGTGTATGAAGTAACATGTTGCAGAGTAGCAAAACAGCTAGAAAGGAAAGAAGTGAGCATGTTTTAGGAATTAAATGTAGTGTGTAAGGAATATGGGTTTACTTTGAGGCCTCTTAATTCTAGGTTTTGCTTTCTAGTTTGGAATTTTTTCTCTGTCTTTGATATATTCAGCTATAAGAACTACACCATAGAATTACAAGAGTTTCTACGGGCAACTAGTCTTCAGTTATGGCTTGGAGAATTATAGTAAACAGAAGTGGTTTGAGATTCCTCTTATTGCAAATTCTAACCTTGCTGACAACATCTCTGTAAATGGTTTCTACCATTCTCACAAGCCATTCATAAACACCTAGTTTTGTTGAGATCACTGACTATAGAGCATGGCACTTTGTCAAAAGCCTTCTTCCAACCAATGAATGCCAGAGTAGCTTACTCCTCATTAAAGACTTGTAGTTGTCTTACTAGAAAGGAGTATCAATGATAGCCTGATCTGGTTCAGAGCCAAATTGCATCCCATCTAAGCCAATCCTTATCCCAGTTAGTTTATGCTGAAACTCTTACTATTATTTTCATTACTTTATTCATCAGTGTGCTACCTCTGTAAGTATCCTTCTAAAGCACCTCTCTTGGTTTTTTAACTGTTGATGATGATACTTCTATACCAGTCATTGTTTGTGACACCTTCCTGTACTACCTTGGTAACTATGCAACTCACTAGCTTAAACTCTATTTCACTGGACATTATCAGCTTTTTATTTTCATCACTTTATTGACACTTTCAACCATGCACCAGTGAACTTTAATAACTGATTTCTTTGTTGGGTCTACTGAAGGCAATCCAGCTTTTTCTTCACATATTCTCTACATCAAGCAATCTCATAATATTTCCAAGCCTCTTTTTAGTATTGATGAGATGAAGTGCACTGCTGTTATTATGAAAACACTTTTCTCCTGGACACTGGCGAAATGAGAGATGAACTTGGTATTAGCAGCACTTGAAGGTATTAAACTAGATAGTAAAAATTTCCAGCATAGCATTCTATTTCCTTGACTATCTCTACCCTATAATATATAGATAATAATGATTAGAAATTATGGTATCTGATATCCATTTTGTTATTGTAAAGTGAAACAGTAAATTTGAGCAGTGAATGCTCAGTTATTTCAATTTTTAATTGATCATTTTTATAATGCTAACTTAACAGTCATCATTCTCATTATCATAACATTTATTTTTGTATTCTGGTATGAAGTAGTCTGATATGCAATACAACATTTCTTTATGTTTTTTAATCACTTTATAAGATTAAGTATTACTCTCAGTTCTGATGGGACATTTCCAAAAGTCATATTTTTAATGGGAACCTGCTACAAAATTTCCACTCAGCACGCATTTGCATTTGTCAATTACAGCATTGTCACATCTCTTGCATACATAGGACAATATCTTTGTTGTCTAGTTGCTTTTTCAACTTCTTTCTCAAAATTTTTAATTATTATAAATCTAGTAAATTATAATTATTTTCTTACACTCTAGATACTCTGGTATACTTCTATTTCCTTTCCACAATATCATAGGTTTTGCCTGTCTCAAAGATCCTTACAAAGACTTTCTGAACTTCATTGATATCTTTGTGCTTAAGACATTATGCCATCACTAGCTCCTCTGTAAGCTTTGTGTTATTTAGGTAGTTATATAAATCATTTTTTTTCCAGCTAGCTATTTCATTCATGTTCTTAACTGCCTGCTCCTGCATTAACTATGATGTATCGAGTTTGTATCTACTACCTTCTTGCATTTAAAATATAACTTATTCTTTTATGCTGTATAGTTAATAACCTTTCTATTAACAAAAAACTTTTAATCTTAGATTTTTTTCATCTTTAGGCTTTTAACAATCCTAAATAGGTATTTGGATATTTTTCTTAGTTCTTTATGTATTCTGTATTAAAAGCTGGTTCTTCTACGTGCTGAAGGTCTTTATAGGATCCAACCTTGTACTACTTTGTAATAGATTTTTGATATTAGAATGGAGATCAGAGCTGAATTTTAACTTAGTGGACACTCACTGATTCACTGCTGATTCTGCCTTTATTTTTAGGTTGTGGCTTGAACTATCTTTTAGCTGTCAGAGTGTAGAACAAACTTCTTTTTGGCTAATTTGAAATGCACATTTAGTTTTCCATTACGTCTTTAGATGTCTCTCTCTTTGCTGTTCCCTTTCCAAATTTGCTGCTTAATTTCTGTTGTTTTATTTAATGGATTAGTTCATTATCATTTGGTCAATAGCACAAAATGTCAAATGTAAATTGTTAATATCTTGGAAATCAAATTTGTGAATTAATCCTGTTTGCTTGAATTTGCACTTGTACATTTAGGTCAAGTGTATTTGAAAATGTTTGGTAATTGTATCTAAATTCTTTGAATTTTAGATTTCTTATGAAGATTAAGTATTTTGAATTGTTTAGTGATTTAAATGACATCTATATTGTAGTGAAGTTGTGGTATTATATGTCACTTTTATCATTTAATCAAAATCACCATAACTGAATGGAGCTACTTGTTACATAAACTACTCATTGATGACCGAATTACTGTTAAGTGAGTATATACACGAGAGTAAAATTATATACTATTTTTTTCTTATTTTGATCTGTATGCAGTTGAATAAATTCTACATCAAGTTTATTTCCATTATGTGCTTCACATTGAGAGAAAAATAAGTGAGGAATGTTTCAAGAGTTGTACTAGATATTGGATACATTTAGAGTAAAATCTCTGAATAGTTTTCAGTGTATGGAATGAAGTTGAGACAGGAACAAATGTAGATGAGGTTTGCTAACTAGTGAAAAGATCCATTATGCTGTACGTCTATCTTGGAGCAAGTTACATATTAACATCTAAGCCAACAATTTGAACTGTGAATGCTGAGAGAATTTGACAAGAGTTTATGACTGGATTTATTTTCTGTGTCAATTTTATTAAGAAACCTCAGGGAATATATTTATTATGTTACCACATCTAAAAATAAGTAAATTTAGAGCTTTTGATACCATAAAAACCTATAAGTAGAATGTTGAGTTTTCTCATTTTGAAATTAATTTAAATTTTAAAAGTTTGAAGGTACATATGAATTGATAAATGAATTATGTGTAAAAAATAATTGGCTGATACAAACAGGAAATAATGTTTCTTTTGACTTAAATAAATAGAATAAAAAGATATTATCAACTAGATGGTTAGAAGGTGTGGTTGGGTTAATTAAAATAATACTAGCATGATTATTAAATCGTAAAACTAGCAAAAGATAAAGATGTATCTAACTCGTATCTGTATAGAAAGTTGTAAACATAATGTCTATAAAAATTTGATAATATAATATACTGAACATTGTGAGGATATTAAAAGCAAATATTATAACTATTAAGCTAATACATATGTGTTCTTGAGCAGTAATTTTTTGTTTGTTTTTGTTTTTGTTTTTACATTACAATAAGAGTTTTAACACAGTGATTAGTAGTTGGATAGTAGCAGTCAGCTCGAATGAGCTGATCCAGTACTTAGAAGACAAGCTAAATCAGCTTCGGATATGATTTGAACACAAGGATATAGCTTCTTAGTAATTGTCCGCTAGAGTTATCTGCTATTGGGATTAGTTTGTTATGAAATCAAAGAAAAAGATTTCTTGAATTGTCATATGGTCAAATAACATTTCTAAAATCACCTCTGGGAACATCTCTGTGATATAATCACAAAGGTTGCTGAGAATAATGCTTTGATCTGCTCTTTGATTAATTATATAAGATTTACAATACATTTTCACTATGATGGTTTGAGGGGATTTGTTTTCATTTGATCTATTTAAGTCCTTGTGATCATATTTTAGACAAGCTTTCCTATTTTAATAGGTCAGTGCTGATTATAAAATAACTGAAGTATATCTCTTAACCTAGTGTTGGATATTTATTAAGGATTTATGTGATTGGTGTAATAATCACAATTAGTAGCTTACACTTGCCTCATTCTCTTTTTTTGTGTAGAATTAAATAAAGTTGAATAGAATAAAATATTAACAGGACTGCTTAAGGTTTAAGATAAGACTTGTTCTCTTAGGCAAACAAATATGCCTTAAGAAGTTTCTGCTTAAAAGTGATGCACAAAAATCAAAATTATGTGGTGTAATATAACATAAATTTCAGGTTCTTTGTCTAAAATAACTTACAACTTATAATAAACCATCATGTACATAGTGAATAGTGATCATCAAATCAAGGACATAGATATTCATTCTTAATATGTTCCAGCAGATTCAAACACGAATATGCTAATTGCTATTGTATTTTGTCATTGGAGAGCAAAATCTCCTTTCAGATGATTATCTGTTTGTAACACACTTGATTTATTGAGTTAAGGGGAATTTGAATTCTTGGTGTTTTGATTTTATTGTGTCTCTCTTCACTCGAAGGTTTCTTGGACCAATGAATCTAGCAAGAGTTCTGACTCTTGATTATAGAATTCAGCTAACAAATTATTTACTGATGCATGCTAACTGATAATAGATCATCATGTGCATTGTGGACAGCAAAAATAAAAATGATGACATACACATTCATTTTTAATATGTTCCTGCAGAACTTACAACTTGATTGCTGAATTGAAAATGATTAATGACTGATAGAATCCACTGAGTTATAAGACTTGTAAATATTTTTGCATTATCTAATGGATATGAAGTCTACAAAAATTATAAATTTTTTGACGAATACCATACTCATAAAAATGCAATTTTGGGGGAATAATTTCCGTTTGCTAATTTTCTGTACTGTGATACACACAGGCACACACATACATACCCCACTGCCACAGCAATACATACACACATACATATGTCAGCTAGTTCCTCACATTTAATTATTTGTATTTTGCATTTCTGATTATTAGACTAGGTTTGGGATATGATGTAAGTGATTCATTGTTTAGAATGTATAGACACTTACAATGAATAACCAAATATGAAGAGTCAGCTGTCATAACCATATATAACTCTTGCCCCTTGACATTGAGTTTCATACATATATAAAACAGTTGCACATCTTAAATATTGACGGCAGTTTTGTCTTGTGGAAATATGTGGTATTTACAAGGATTTTATGTTTAATACATTGATTCAGTTACTTGTGTTCTAGTTTACGTAACACTACCACAACTTGGGTTAGTTGCTATGGTGAAAGTTTATTGGCTGGATGGTCTTCCGCCTGACTCGGGCAAGCATAAAACATACAGATGTTAAAATATAAGTGGATGATCATTGAAAAAAAGAAAAAATCTATATTTGGGTGTTTGCTTTCAGCTTGGCAGATTCCTTTACGTGTTTCTTTTCTTTTCTATTTTTGATGTAAGTAAAGGATAAAGTTTGGCAAATTATACGTACTTCAAAGTATTTTAGTATTTGAATAAATTTATTATTTGCAGTGATAGTTAAAAAAATTACCTAAAAATAACTGCAATTTGAAATCTGTTTGAATATCTTGAAATTTTATTGCATTATTATGATTTTTTAAGTATAATGTAAGCTGCAAGTGGCTTCCATATAGGAAATAGATATCCTTTAAACTTATATCCAGGGCTGTGGAGTCAGATGCAATTATTAGTTTACTGGAGTTGGAGTTAAGTGGTAAAAATGTGCTAACTCCAACTAAATGTATATTGTAATATATGTCTTGAAGTTTTAAACAATCCTTTAATCTTGAAAAGGAAGGGTTATATATCTAATTGAGTTTATTTCTTTTAAAATGGTTTGTTTAGTTGCTTTAAGTCTTTTAGTGCTAATTTAGATATAATTTAGATTTTTGAACTGTAAAGAATGATGTTCTTAATTTCAATAAAAGAAATATATGACTAGAAAAATATAAGAAATGCTTGATTAGTTTAATTGCATATACAGGAGTTGGTGGTCCATAAAGTGATGAGGCAGTCTTGCTAAGATCATCATCTTTGAATTAATACATATTATTAAATGCTCTTTGAATTCCAAAAGAGAAATCCAATGAGCCAATCTCAGATTTTTTTCTTTTCCTGCTGCTAATCACTCAAATACGAAGAACCTGTTTATCAGTCAGGAAAACTGAGACAAGGAAAGTTACTTTGCTTATGTCATTGTAAAATGATGAGGAGGCATAAATTCATGGCTACAAAGCTGTTGTGTATGTGATATAAACATATGGGAGAACAGTGGTTGGTAACCCTTATATTTCAAGAAGGGTACTTACAAAGGGCCTAGGAAGTATGTGTTATTCTTGTTGAGTTTAGAATCTTTGTCAAGAATGGTGTGACCAACTCTATTACTAATGTACTTCTATTATCTTACATAAAATGTGTCAACTTATGAACTGATCTGTTTTGTAGTTGTTTTTTTATCCTTATTAATTTTTCAGCTTTGTGATGTCCATTATTCTTCAGTATTCTATTTCTTGTGCCTTTGAAATACATGTATCTAAAGTACTTAGGACATTTGAGGCATGATTAAAAGTATGACAATCTCAGATACAATTTCCATGGTCAAGTAATTTTTTTGAAATAAATAAATGTATTGTTTATAATCATCATTGCTATTTATACAATTTCCTATGCTGATAGGAGGCAAATAATTGATCTGATCAGCTGTGCACAAATTTATGTAATACTATTACTAAAATTAATAACTGAGAAAAATGAATTTTACATGGCTTTTATTGAGTTGTTTTTCTTTTTCTCTCTTTCTCTCTCATGATAATTTGTGTACATAGTTTGACTGTACTGTGCTTATATTGGCTTTTCTGATTGAGAACATACAATACTTGTAATCTTAGAGATGTATCACATGATACGTGTTCTATTTATGTGCTGAAAGCCTGGACAGTAAAGGAAAGATGTTGAGGATGGATGTTGAAAAATTTTGTAAGGTCTTGTTGTAATCGGTACATGTCTAAGAAATATGGAAGTTTCTGCTAATTGCATAAGTAGTGAATGCAGATTTTTCTTGGCTAATATGGAATGTGAAATTAGGAAAGATGAAGAAATCTCTTGACTGATCTATTATGGTACAAATTAGTTTTGGGGAAAATACCTTGTTATAAAAGTCAGTGTGTGGGTAATTAAAAAAATATTTATGCAATTTTAGAAAAAATTGCATGACGATACAAATACTTAGTATTGATTGCCTGAAAGATTTTGTCAACAAGGAAATTGAATTTAGAGCTGATAAATTTATTCCAATCTCATATCTAGTTGGTGTTTTATTTCATCTGCAGAATTGACATTGTTAAGGTTGAGGGAATTTGCTATTGTTAGCATATGTTCTTTCAGTGATTTTGCTTTTGTTGTATACCACATGTCAGCAATTCAGAGATTTAACTATTGTCATAGAGTTGTGTCCTTGAACAAGCACATGACTTTAGTTACACTTATACTTTTATTACCCTGACTGAACAAAAATTAAATATCACTCCTACTCTATGGTTGAGTGGATAGCAATACAAAATGTATCTTTCAGCAATTTCTATAAGAAATAAACCGTCCATGTAAGGTTGAAAAATGGATGTAAAATAGAAAGAACAAAAAAAGCTGTCATGCTTTTATTTTTACTTTATAGCACACCATTTTACTTTTTTTTTTAATCATTGCATGGGTTGGACAGGTCTTCTCTGTTAGTGTTCATTTGTGGTCTTTTGCCATCTCCTTCATGTGAATCAACTTTCAACACATCTTCCTGTATCTTCCTCATTTTTCATCTTCAGAACATTTGCTTATTTAAGCTGGGGCTCTTCTTTATCTAATTGTCATCCTCCCTATGCATCACATGTTCATTTCAGCTGAGACTTCTTTCTTGAATACTACATCTGATTCGTCTTACACTCAGTTTTTCTCTCAGCTCACTTGTACTTCATAGTTTATGTACATTAATATCATACACTCAGTTGAACATCCTACCTCATTCTTCCTAGCCTTTGCACATCCTCTTCATTTACTACCATGAAATGTCATTTCTTTGCAAACATTTTACAGTCTGCATTTCACTTGGAGACAATGCCTTTGTTGCTTGCAGAAGTAATAGCTCCTTGAACTTTTACCATCCTATTTTTACTCTGGCTGTTATGTTCTTGAATCCCCACCACATCCACTATTGTTAGTTAAGTCACCTATGTAACAGAGTTTATCAACTATTGGGTTGGCAAGAAAGTAATTTCGTTTTTTTAGTGTGAAATATGTTATTTTTTTTCATACAAAGAATGAACTTTAATCAATGATATATTTTCCATTTTGTTCAATGACCGTTTGCCATCTTTCTGGCAACTTCATGATTCTGCACTCATAGAACTTCAGGTCCTTATCAGCCAAAAACTGAAGCAAGTGTGATTTCAGATCATCATTATTGAAAGTTTTACCATTCAAAGAATTTTGCAAACTTCAAAATGAATGGTAATATGATGGTGAAGGTCAGGGCTATTTGGTGAATGTGACATCACTTCACAACCAAGCTCCAATAATTTTTAACAAGTTAGCAAAGACATGTGTAGTCTAGCATTGTCATGGCGGAACATGATTCCTTTATGATTTGCCAATTCTGGCTGTTTTTCTTTGACTGCTTCTCCAGTTTCATTAGTTGTTAACAGTAAACATCTGAATTGATAATTTGGTTCCTTGGAAGCAGCTCAAAATACACAACACCTTTGTAATCCCACCAAATTGACAGTATGACCTTTTTTTAATGCAATTCAGCTTTTGATTTGGTTTGTGCTGGTTCATTATACTTGGACCATGATTGTTTTTGATTGATGATATTGTAGACAATCCACTTTTCATCACCAGTGATGATTCATTTAAAAGAAAAGGTCGATTTCATTGCGTTTGAGATGCATATCTCAACTATTGATTGTGTTAAGTGAATCTCTTTCAATTTATGTGGCACTCAAATATCGAGCTTCTTGTCGAGTCCAAAACATTTTAAGTGATTTTCAATTGTTGTGTGTGATACATTTAACTTCTCTGCAATCTCTCACAGTTATATGACAAACAGATTCAATTATGGCTTGGATTTGGTCATCAACTTCAATAGATTGATCAGAACATTGGTCATCTTTGAGTGAAAAATCTCCAGAACAGAATTTTTTAAGCCATTTCTGACATGTGTGTTCTGTTAAGCAATCAACACCATAAACTTCATATATCTCTTTATGGGCTCAGTAACTTTCTTGCCTTTACCAAAATAAAAAAGCAAAATATGGTGAAAATGCTCATTTTTGCATTCCATGTTACAATTGATACTGAACTAACTTAAGTGCCATTTGCTTCTAAAGTAAACTAGAAGTAACAAGCTATCAAATGTCAAAAGGAAAAAATCATAACATTGACAAAAGTCATTAAAAAAAATCATAACTCTATTTTCGAAAAACGAAATTACTTTCTTGCCAACCCAGTACTTTTTTGAGGCCTTCTGAGGAGTTGCTAAAATTTATTTCATGGATGCTGTTATTACTAACTACTTCTGGGTATCTTTTACATGAAGTCCTTCTCTGTTAGTCAGCCTGTGATTCCACTGCACCTCATGTGCAACCACCATATGGAATTCTTACTTATTTTTTATTTTATATTTTGTTCATGTCCACTCCTCAGAAGCCCATAAAATCCTATCTTTTTTCCCTGCCTACTAAAACTTGTGTTGGCTGTCTTTAATTCTTTGCATTTCAGATTAAATGTACCAACCAGATTATTTGGTTTCTTTCTTATCATTTACATCACTAACCGTAAAACTCATCCTACAGAACTTTTGCTTCTGCAAGTGCAAATGACAAATGTTTGTCATTCAGCATTGCTTTAGTCTAGAAAATGTGAACTGGTACAGATAGTGCTAAAGATTACAAAAGCAGAAATGATTACTGAGATAAATATGATTGTGTAATATGAGGTCTTTAAGATGGAAATATAACTACTGTAGTATTTAATTAACAGAAGTAATGATTATCATTATACAATGGTTTAATGCATGAGTTTGCAAAATTCCTTGCTACTACCTCTTTTCTTAGTGACCCTGTTTTTAGCTTTTGTTTCAGTTTTTATTCCTATGGTTTTATCATAACGTGTCTAATACATTTTTCACATAAAACATGAGAGATAACACTAATCTCTGGTCATTCCAAGTAATAGCTGCAGTTTCTGAATCCCAGTTGCATACTGCTTTGTCATAGGAGCAAGCATTGTTGTGTGATTAAGAAGTTCACTCCACTATCACATGGTTTGAAGTTCAATCTCGTTGCACAACACCTTTGAATTTGGTAGCCGAAAACTGCAAAAGCCCATTGTACATATATGTATGCCCTGTTTGCATTTGTGTGTTTGATACAACACTGCTGGTTGAAAAACTGGTGTTATAATGAAAAAGGTAACTTAGCCACTTGATAAAATAAGTACCAGATTCAAGTAAGCACTGGAGTTAATATGATATAGTTAAACCTATGGCCATGGTGTATTGACCAGTGAAAACCTGTGAAAGAATAAAGGGAGTTATTTTACTACTTATCTTTCTAATCACTTCTCTTCAAGAGGTTATTAATTTTCAGTTTTATAATATCATCCCTTAAAATAGAAATTAGACTGGTGCTTTTTGAATATGTAGAAATATTACTACGAAAAATATCTCTTTAAACTTTCAGTAATTGCAAAAGAATTGTATAGCTATTGTCTTTTATTTGGTTCTGCTATGAGGCTTGATTAGCAATGTCTTGATAGCAAAATGTATCTATTACTTTATCTTAACTACCATAGCAATTTATCTACTACTTTATTATCTTTTATGTCAATATGCTATCTTGATTTCTATCAAGTTAAAAGGTTATATAACTTGTACATCTATCTATGTAATGTAGAATATCTCCCGCTTTTGCTTACATATTCATTAAGGCTATTTATCTGTTGAGAAATTAGGTCTCAGTATTTGAGATTAGTATTAGTATTAATTATATTGCACCATTTATTTTAACTTTATTATTCTTTGTGATTATTGTTGAGCTAAAGCTAACTCTAATAGTTTTTTTCCTTTTTTTACAATTTACATTAACCAGCTGTCTTTTATCAGCATCTATTTAAACTAAGCTTTATTTGGTAGCAGTAATAGTTACAAATTGACTATAAGCACACACACACATACACGCACACATACACACACACACAGACACACTAACAGAGCCTGTAAGAGTTGTTAAGATTTCTTTACACTGTGAAGTTTCTTAAACAGAATAATTGTAGATCTATAGACTGTTTTATTCTCCCACATCAATTCTCTAAATATAATAATGATGTAAAAGTATTACACAATGATGCGTTTTGAAAATTGTTTTGCTTGGGAGTTGGCATAATTATTATGGGAATTGCTATAATTATAGAATCCTCTTGTACAGAAAAGAATAAATTAGCTAGGACAAGACAAGAGGATAAATTTGTTAGTTGAACTGTAACGTTGCACAGTGAATACATGTTTAAATATAAAGAAAATGAAGTGTGCCCACACTGAAAGTATGTCACACTTGTAACTTGTTTACTTACACAACTCAGACAAATCCAGCTTTAAAGTTTTTTGTTTTTTTACTTCAAAAGAATTCAAGTAACTAACAATACTTTCACATTATAGGGTTTATCGGAGTTAAATACTTGTCCCTTGCTTAGATCTTTTATTTTTTGACTGAATCTTAGATTTCTTTTTGTTCATATTTTATGGTTAATAATAGAATTTAGATGAAATTATTTGATTTCAAAATAGACAGTGATTACTATGAAGAAAATTAGAAATAAGTGAACATACAAGTTGAAATTTTGTTAATAATATTAACCTGACGAAACTTATAACCGTTTCATTATTTTGAAATATATATACAACTTTATTTAATAAAACAATTTTTTATTTAGAAATTAAATAAAAAAAAAAGTGGCTAAATAATTATATCATATGATATAAATTTTGGCTCCAGGTTCAGTCCCACTGCATGACACCTTGGATTTGTCTCTTCTACTATAGCCCTGGGTTGACCAAACCCTTGTGGGTGGATTTGGTTGAAAGAAATTGAAAGAAGCCCATTGTGTATGTGTATATATATATATGTGTGTGTGTGTGTGTGTGTGTTAATGTCTCTTTGCATTGTCATCATGTATCAGTTGTCAATGTGTATCACTATCATGTAAGCATGTATCCTTTATTTCCAATCTTCCATGAAAACATGCCTGGTCATAGGGAAATATTACATCACTTAAATACTGCAACAGGAAGTGCATCTGGCTGTAGAAAATCTGCTTCAACAAATTCCATGCAAGCATAGAAAGGTGGATGTTCACACTATGCTGATGATGAAAATACCCCCTCCATCTCCCCAAACACTGAGAAAGCTTGCAAATAAGAAACCTGTTTAAATGAATTGTTCTAACTGTTCATTTGGTCTTCTTACTGTATAAACACTATCTTGATAGTGTGTTCTATAGCATAGCAGAGTTACAGTAAAATTTTATTTCTGATAAATTTTAAAGTGTGTGAAATTAAGAATAAATTATGTGGTTTTATTTATTACATATTTATTAATCATTTGTTATTAGTTATAAAGAACTATATATGTATTTTAGACTATATATTTCTATAATAATATCTCAAGAATAGTATTTTGAAACTTATTTGACTTCAATTTTTTCCATACATATGACAGCTGCACTTTTATTAAAGTGGCATGTTATCAAAAACAATAGAACTCTGGACGAGGAGTATTTAGCCTCTTCCTATTTTCTAAGTTCAAAGCTTTAATTTTCTTCCTTATAAGTACTAATAGCTACAAATGTGGTCAATTCAATTCATTATACATTCCCACCTTACAAAAATTTGCCTTGTATCTGAGCAAATCATTTTTTTGTTTTTATTAGCTTGGTTGCATTTGTCTGTAATTGATGGCTTGGCATTTCTGTGAGGTGTGTGTGTGTGTATATATTTATAATTTAGATGTAACCTGTTTTTTTTCTAGATAGCACTTTTATGCTGTGTTTTGACAAAGGAAATATTTCAGTGCTGGATTGAACCTTCTAGTTTCTTCAGAAGAATTCATCCAGTTTGCTTTAACTTAACAATTAACATTCATTTCATTCATTGCTTTTTATATTTTGTTTTTGAGTTCTCTCTGTATAATAATTTGTAATGTTAATATAGTAACATGCATATCAATGGGTCTTGGATTATAATAGTAAATTTCTAAATTAGGCACAAGCCAGAAATGAGTGGGGAGGTTGTTGGTTAAATTGTATTTGACTGGAACTTTATTTTATCAACCAGTGAAAGCACTTAGCTTAGTGGTTAGTGTATCTGGCTCACAATCATAAGGTCAGGAGTTTGATTCCCAGCAGTGCATTGTGTACTTAAGCAAATCAATTTATTTTACAAGCTGACAAAAACGAGTAGTACCTGTAATTCAAAGGGACAGCTGTGTCACATTCTGTGTCACACTGAATCTCCTTGAGAACTATGTTAAGGATACCCGTTACTGTGGAGGGCTCAGTCACTTGCATGTTAATTTCACAAGCAGGCTGTTCCATTGATCAGACCAACTGGAACTCAAGTTGTCATAACCAACAGAGTGCCATTCTATTTTATCAACCCGTGAATATTGAAAGGTAAAGTTGACTGTGACAGGATTTGAACTCAGAATATATAAAAAAAATTTGCAATATATTTTGTTCAATACATTTTGTTGCAATACAAATTGATTCACAGATGGCATATTTTCACCTATGTATGTTACAGTTCTTGAAGGTAATCTGTAATTACACTCCCTAAATAACAAAAACACTTATTAATTCAGATATTTTTCTTATTTTGAGGTTTAAAATTTTTTTTTTCTTACTTAATTATAACACCCATGAACATTTGCAGTACCTATGAGTACAGCACCCATGAACTTTCGCAGGGCATCTGGAGTTAGTAGGTGGTGGGGAAGAAACTACGTCAGACCAGAGACACTGGATTTGAATGCTTGCAACAGAATAAACTCTACCAAAGGCATTCAAATATAAGGTGTGGTGGTGGGTTATTAAACTGGGTGACAGATTAAGTTTACTATTCAAATTTAGCTTTATTTTTGTATTATAGTATTTTCTTGTCATGCTTGAGTGGTTTCATAAACATGAAGGAGAAGTTGTTCAAGCAAAACTAAAGTACATATAAAAATAAGAAAATGTCACGATTTTACTGAAGTAAAAAAAGGAAAGAAAAAACTGCTTGATCATCTAATGACTTGACAAATGTTAACCTACATAATTTAATATAACAAAAATACACTTTCATTTTTTTAATTTATTTATTTTTGGGGTATAAATTTTATGAAATATTGAAAATAATATTTATAGAAAGTGCCAACTTGCTTGAGAATACTCCAAGTTATATGATATAAACTTCCTGCTTTAAAATAATCTAAATTAAAACCTTCCATCAAATTTTCAGGTTAATTCATATTACAAACACCAGCTTAATGACAAATTTATTTTACAAACTTCTTCGTTATTGTCAAACCATACTGAAAAAAATGAAGCAGTGTATTTCAACAGAACTATGGTAATGAAAGGAATTGGTTATTCCTTCTTATCCCTTTTGTGACTATATTTCTATGGATATATGTTTGTGTTTCAAATAATTGTAGTAAACTATCTTAACGTGTAACTTGATATAATGGTGTTCACAAACTGAAATATTAATTTCAATCAAACCATAGTGAAATTTTACTTGAGGTATCCAATTTCAACAATCTAACATAGTTGGCTCAGGCAGGTTTATATTAAAGAGTTAATCTATATTTATTCAAGTGTTTTGTCAACACCTGTATTACTTCTATTTTTTTAGATAACTATGTAGCTAAGGAGGTTTCTATTTTATTTGATTGCCAAAGATGTTAGAAAACCAAATTATATTTTATAATAATGGATTCCTGATACAAATTGCATGTAATTTAGTACTGTATACATCGTTGAATACTACTAAGAAAGAAGACATAAAACTTCTTTCAAAAGGTGGACAAATAGTTGCATACAAATATTGAGGCATTAATATTAGTCAGACAATCAAAACGTAATGTTCTTAGCTTTAGCTGGTTTTCTAGAACAGCACTGACATAAAAGAAATGATAATGTGAAAAATAAGATATTGATTTCCCAAAGAAAGGTAGACAAGAAATAAGACAGACATGAAGGATAGCTTCATCAATCCTCTGGCATCTAGCTATGATTTGATTTCCTTTATTTACAAACTTTTGTTTTAGATAATGCTGCGTAGATTTAAAGATGATGTAACTTTGCTCCACAATAACCATGTGCCTTTTTTATAATGACAATAAGGGTGATAGATTGGTAGAATTGTTTGAGTTGGGCAAAATGTCTTCCAGTATTTCTTCCAGGCTCTTTATATTCTGAGTTCAAATCATGGCAAGGTCAGCTTTGCCGTTCACCCACACCCCAGGGTCAATAAAATAGTGTACCAGTCAAGTACCATGGTTGATGGCTTCAAGTAACCCATCTGATAATTGCTGATTTGTGCCTAAATTAGCAACAATCATAATGTAACATAATGTATTTGATTTCTTTAGTGGTGTTTCTGTTAATTTTTTGATTGTTTGAAAGTGACCTGCAACTTCTGTCACCATTTTTGTCTCATTTCTTATTTTCAAAAAACTTTAAGCCGGCTGATGAAGCATTTATAAATATATTTTTGTTTGGTTTGATTTTTGGGTGTCTGCAACAAAACAAAATAAGCTTTAAAAAAAAATTTTATGAAAATATTTTGGTAATGTATTACACACAGACACACACACATGGACTATCTGATTACTTTATTAATCTTTCAGTGTCACTATTATATTTCTTATGCACCATCCTTATTACTACTTTCTCAAGCATTTCAATGTGGTTTAATACCACAATGTGGTTTACATTTACTTGCATTCCGCCAAGATAAAATTCCTTAATTCAAATGTAGCTGCACAAAGAAGGAATATAGTTATGAATGCATCTACAAGAAAAAACTTTTTACATTTTTTAGAGCAAATATAACTTTAATGTTTTTAGGTTAACTAGATTCGCATGTTGATTTTACTCCATTTGTACTGATAAGAAAGGATGAGGTGATGTAACCCCATCTCTTTTCATTCTGTCTTTATATTTGATGAAGTCAATACTTCAACTGGTAGTTATTTAACGTTTAATCCAATTTTCATCTACATATAATTTTAACTTTTAAAAGGGTATTTCTCTTTCTTTGACCAAATGTTATCATTCAAAATGGCAATCATTACAGCCTGTCACTCTCTACTTGATGTTTTCATGTTATACCTATGTCTTTTGTAGTAAATCAGCCAAGTAAGATTTAGCCTGTATGGTAAAAATGCAGCTGCTTTTAGCTTCATATACCAGTTCACAAACCTGGGCACCAAACTGTTAATTGTTAAACATTTTTGTTAACGATTTAACTTTTTTGTTAACATTATCGGACTAATTAACTTCCGTTAATTCAAGTAAGCTTGAGTTAACTTCTGTTAACTTCAATTCAATTGAAGTTAATGGATTTTATAATTTTGGTACTTTTTAAAGGTGTTTTTAGTGCAAAAACTGATTTTTTTTTTCTATAATAAAAATTGTTAACAGTTTATTGATAACTTCCGTTACATTGTTAAAGAATTAGCTGATTAACAGTTATCAAAGTTAACTTTTTGGTTAATGGATTAACGGTTAATGAAGTTAACTTTTTGATTAATGGTGCCTACCTTTGCCTGTTCATTACTTAATTTATTAAAATAATACATTGTCATTGTCATCATCATTTAATGTTTGTTTTTATTGTATTTGGATGCCCTTCCTAATGCCTACCACTTTACAGTGTGTATGGGTGCTTTTCTCATGCCACCAGCACTTAAAGTAACCTACAAGACAGAAAAAGAAGTAAAAGAAAAATCCCCTTGACTAAATGGCAGTGGGAAGTATTTGAGAAAAAGGTGGCTTTATGCCAGATGTCAAGAGGCTAAAGTATGATGGAGGGACAACTGCAGGTGTCTTGCTAAGGGAAAAATGCATGGCCATCCCATATTATATAAGAGTAGATGGTAATAACTGGGAAGATGAGACCTAATGGAAAAATTCTCATTTTCAATAACCTTACCTCAATTGTGATGTCATAATTCATATTAACTATTATTTCAGAATTTCTTTAATTTCCATTTATATTCCCCTACTGCCCCTAACTCATGCATCCATCATTCACTGTGTCTCCACCCTTCAACCTTACCCAATCTTTATATTTGTCATCTCCTTTCCCATATCTTGCACTCCCATACACTCTTGCAACCTCTACCAACCCAAACTCCTGGTTCCCCTGTTCCCACTCACCTTGTACCTTGAGGGCCCACTAAAATACCTCATCACCACTATCTCTTTCCAATTCCACCCAACCTCTCCTGCTCTCTTGTCTAAAATGTGACTAGTGTTGTAGCTCCTTTACAGCAGGAAACCTATTCTGCTTAGGCCCATTCTTTCATACTTTCACCCATCATCTCCTAGTATGAAGCTGCCCGCTCAGAATTTCATCACCTTCGAAGCCTCGTGGCAGCCTCTCTGGTGCTGGTGGTATGAGAAAAGCACTCAACACTAACTAAAGTGGTTGGCAGTAGGAAGGGCATCCAACAATAGAAATCATGCCAAAGTAGACCCTGGAATGTAATATGATCTTTGAACTCATCAGATACTGTCATACCATCTAACCCTCCAGCATTGAACTTGGATGTTAAATGATGATGGTGATATAAGGCATATGCTTCTTTTATAAGATGCTGATCACTAATGCACCCCTTATTTCGTTTTTCATTTATGGTATTCAGGCAGTCTCTTCTCTCCAGAAGTTTATTCCATTATAACACTTTAAACTATTACGCCGTGTCGATCAATCTACCCCTTGCCTTTGCTCTAATTCTTCATTGAACAATAGGTTTAATCTTTTCTTTTTTAACACTATCTTATGGAATTTACAAAATTTGACCTAGTAAAATTGAAGGAGGTTATCTCCTGTACACTCTATCACATTATGAAACTTTTCAGGCTTTTTTTATCTAGAGATTTATCATGATCATGACCAGCACTCTTTTGCCTATAGTTTTTGTCACAGTCTGTTTTGCTTGCTTTTGTGGCTCTTCTTTAGTCTGCTACATAGAAATTATCAGTTTAGTGTTACCTGGTTAGGAAAGATAATTTTTCAAAGGTAAAATATAAATGAGGTAGATGAGCACTATTAACTGAATTTATACAGCTAATCTGGAGGATAGACCGAATTCAAATGAGTTTACTACTTGTTACTTTCAAAGGAGATTTAAGTGATATAGCAATGTGGTGATTATCTTTTTTAAAATGTTTTATTTATTTATTTAATCTGTTTTTCTTCCATGCTAATATTGTTTGGGTGTTTCTGTAAATATGTATATTTGCATAAGAGGTGTTAGCGCAAGTGTTTTTACTACTGGATGCTTTCTTTTTAAAGGTAACTATGTTATGGGAGTATTATCTATATTTTCGATGAGGTTGACTTTAGACAAGCAGTGTATGTTACCTCAGAGCTGATTATGTGTTATGTAATTCAGTAGATGATTGAAATTAACTGTTACATTACAGAAGGTACTTGATCAGAAGGTCAGAAACCTGTTTGTTAGCTCTAGCTAAAGGTGAGTAGAGGAAAATAAATGAACAACTGTATGTTGAATACAAGTACCGTTTTACAGGTTTGCCCAAGCTGTGGAAATAGGGATTACAAAAAAACAAAAACATGTGAAGTGTTTATGAGATTTAAGTATTGATGATTCTAAATATGGACAAAAGTAATCAAAGACTGAATGTTACTTTTAGAACTAGGTGAAATAAATTCCTTATCAAATGAGTTGCTAAATGTGAATTTATCCAATCTCACAAACTATTTATACATCTCAATAAGGCAGTGCATATTGGATCATCTGGTAAAGGTTTCCAATTGAAGGCTTGATTAGGTCAATAACTGCAAATAGCAACTTCTTGTAATGCTTTATTTTTATTTTTCCTTCTCTAATTTATAATACTGCTGCTCTTAGAATTCTCATTGTTATTTATAATTTCGTTGTTTTACATTTGTTAGCAGGTGTTCTATTTAGAAGAAAATTCTTTAGGGAGGAAATTTGTGATTTGGTTTCAATTCTGGTTTGAAATGTTTTCTTTCAGCTATACAAATACTCATGGGAAAGGCATGAATGTTGAAGAATCCCACATTTCTTTATTGTTTAGGCTTTTGTAGCCATTTAGGAAAACATTGAATTTATTTTTCAATTCTTTGATTCACATATATTTGTCATATTTGTATTTTAATTTTATTTCCTTATTTAAAAAAAAAATAGTCTTCAGTCATATATGGAAGAGCCCTAGTCTAGAGTAAAACTGTGTATGTGTGTGAATTATATACTCACTCATATTATTCATGCATTATATTTTGTTTATTTTTTTTAACTAGAAATTTACTATTACGCACTTTTAGCAAGTTTTATATTTATGTACATTAAAAAAACATTCAGATGATGGGTAATATACCTATGTTGAATTATTAATAGTATTGTTGCTAGTTGCCAATAAATTCTCCTGTAGCAAAGATTTAGAACAATGTCCATTGTTGAAGAAACAGATTTAACTACTTAGTTGTTGATATAAATGGATGAGGATGTAAAGTTTACAGAATAAATAAAATCTCCAAATGAATTTATTTATATTTTCTCCAAAAGAAAGGGCATTGATAGTTTGCCTAAAAATTTGTATTTCTTAGAGGGAAGAAAGATGTAAATACATGAAAATTCATAAATCAAACTGGTTATGCAGCATAAAACAATAATAAAACATATATTTTTGAAAGCTGATGAAATTTTGAAACAGATATGTTATCCAGAATTATAACAGTTTTTAGCAGTCAGCAAAGAAATGCAGTAACTTCAGCTGTCTCCTGCCGTCTGTTGTTTTTTTTTCTCTTATTTTTTCTGGTCTAATGCTGGTGCAAACTGAATAGTTCAGATTTTCTGCAATCTCAACAGATTTCAGCTGGATGTCAATTTAGGATTTGTTTACTGTTCATATCTGGATTTCTGACACTTTTTTAAAGATTTTTTTTCCTCAGTTGACATGACGAGGTTGAATGTTTGTAATTATTTTATTGACAGAAAGAGAGATAGATATATCTAAAATGATTATTTTAAAGGAGTTGACAATGAAACAGACCCCCCCCCCAAAAAAAAAACACATGTAAACAAACTGTCGAGAGTGCTGAAGTAATAATACTAAAACTATAAATTCATAGCTTAAAGTGTGAAAGGTAAATTAATTAAATGAATTATTAATTATGTGATGTCACAATTGTTATTAAATCTCAGTGTATTCTTAGTATTTGGGTGGTAACTTAATTAGTGATATATCACATTCCATAGGACTGGAAAATTAACTAGTCATTAATTTAGAAAGTTATGCCGGAAATGACTCTCGTGGATTAAATGACTTTCTTTTAAAACCTGCCAAAGATTTTTAGTGAATAGAATGTGTTTATTAGTTCTAGGTATCTATTACTGAGTTAGGTTTTTATAGTGAGAGGGTGTTATTTTTTTCATTTTGTGCATTTGTGAAAATATTTTTGAATGCACTTGTAAGGTACTTGTGAGGAAAGAGGATGTTTCTAAGAAGAGTATCATTTAAATGCTGATGTTTTAGTGCTAAGAGTGACTTCCCATTCTAACCTCACCTTTTCTGTAAAATACTTTTTGAATAGTGTCTCTCTGTTTAGTATCAGGTTTGGCATGTTTTTGTTGATGTTCAGTGTGGGATTGAACTCACCACAGTCTTTTAGGACATATGTTAATTATATTTCAGCTCTTGGTACTTTATTGACAGGCTTGTATACTTTTAAGTGGCTTGAAAAATATTGTATTGATTGGTCAACAGTAGACATAGTTGGAAATTTTATTGATTATCAAACTTTAAATTGACAAAATACTACAGTTTCTATTGATGAAAAAAAAAATGTTTGAGCTATCAATCAGAGAAATACAAAATTGTTTCAAGCTTAATGTTATGGCCAACTTTTAACTCTGTAACTTAGTAGATCTAGACCTAACTTCTAAAAAGTTAAAATGTTTTATGATCTGAAATATGTGTGAAATTCTGTTAAACCATTTTATTTATCCTAGAGTTAATTCAATTTTAAGATTCTGTTGAAATCAGTAGGTATATTTGTAACAAACGGAAAGGTGACACGAACAAATAAATAAGATAGTGGACTGCTCACTCTTAAATTTTACATCTGTATCTTGCAGAAAAAACTTTATGATCTTTAAAGCCAAATGTCTAAGCTGGAGAATAAGTAACTGGCTTTCTGTGAAAAATCACTTTTAGTAGAGGAAACTTTATATTCACTTCACTCTGCAGAATCTGCATGTTAACACTGTAATTTGAATCATGGAAAAAAAAATTTTTCTTTTAGTCATGGTAATATCTTTGATTCTTCCAGACAAAGCATAATCAATTTGAGTTCAAAAACTTAAAATATATTAGCTTGTCTGTCTTTTGAAATGAAGTTGTGTATCTTTGCAATATTTTCTTTAGACTGTACAATTTTCTTATGAAATGAACCAATAATTTTCACATAAAAAAAAAAAAAATTTCTATTTTATTTTTATTGCCACCTTCCTATTTTTTTTCAAGTTCTCTCATATCAGAGTATTGAAAATATAATTCCAAATTATGCATTACTTAGTTTTGGTGTAATTAATTAAGATTTTAAATAAAAATAAAATCCACAAAAGTTTAAAATGAGAATAATAATTATGGTAGCATATAATGTTAAGTAATATAAAATATAATATTATAGCCCAACTTTTGCGATTACTTTGTTGTTAGCTTTTGAAATAATTTTTGTGATTTACATTTAGTTAATAACACTCATAGATTGTATGTTTTGAATTTTTAAGTAGTATTTGCTTAAATTAATTATGGACTTTTCCTCGAGATAGTGTGTTGCTTCTGTAAAATCTTTGGTGTTTTATTATTGAATAGCTTTAAAGAAATTACCAGTTAATTTGTTGAAAATCTGTCTCAAAATTGAAATAGTATCTAAATGAGTTTCATTTTTTCTATAGTGAAATAACTTCATACTGATGTGACAACTCATTTATTAATGCTTCTTTATATATATATATATATGTTTAATATACAGCTGTATATTATTATTATTATGCATATCATTTATACATATTTTTACTCCTTATACATGTGTCTGCAAGATGGTTGATTTATTACTTGATTGAGGAGCCAGATAGTTTTGGTTGCTATATTCATGTCCAAGTAGACCTGTTTAGGATGAGTATTGCTCATCTCAAATTAGAAGAAGTGGGTAAGAATGGTTTCTTAAGCACTACATGCTTCAACTCTAAGGAATCTATACCCAAGAAATACACCCATTAATAATTTAACAAAGAACAAAAAACTACTTTTGATTATTAGAACTAAGAATGTAAGGACTTTACAGGATCTTAAAACTTGTGAGATATCTGAATAATGGACAGCTTTTGTTGAATGTGAACTCCAAGGTGATAAATTGGTAGAGTCATTCGTCACACAAAATACTGTATGGCATTTGCTTACCCTTTAGCATTTAAACTGGACAAAATATTCTACCTGTTTTGTGTTCAAATTGGCCAAATCCAGCTTCCACACTATCCAACAATGTCATACCAAAGGTAAACAATCACATCATTGAAGTCTTAAAGCTAAAAGATAGTACGTGATTAATTCAAAACGGTGTCAATGAATAAGCATTACATTTGACAGTGATCTAAACACTAAAGGGTTTAGCTTTCTGTGCTCCAACTTTAAAATCCCACCATGGTCAACCTTGCCTTTTATTCTTTTGAAGTGGATAAATAAATAGCATTCCAATACTGGGGTTGATTCTTCTTTCTCTGTCTCTCTCTTTCTGTATGGAAGAAATTGACTCTACAATGTTTAAATTCTCTGGGCATACTGTATGTTATGAAGGCATGCCTACAGTGCCATTAGGAGTTGAGGTCAGGGAAGGATGGTTAGGTAAATTTCACCACAGACACCGCATCACTAAGTGAAAACAGAATAGCTGATGAGGGCAACCTAACTGAGAATAATTGAAGTTACACTTTCTTTTAGAAAGGATGACCAGCTGGTAAACCGTGTATACATGGTGTTGGTTTCACTACAAATACAATTTTAGTTAAGAAATTCAATATTTTTTATCAATCTCTGTATTTGAACATCTTATCCATCTTTGAATTCTTTTAAGTAATCAGTTCCTCATTTTCATTAGTGCTTATGGATGATTAAAAAAAAAATGTTTTCAATGAATTGCAGTGTGTAATCTTTTAAGTCTATTAATCCTGATGATAAAATCCTACTTAGAAAATTTTATGTAAAACCACAAAATATAGCCAGAAATCACTGGAAGACATGGGGGTGTGTAGATGCAACACCAATGGACTGTTTACTTCTAGACCTTTGTTCAGAGTTTGAATTTATTATAATTAATACTATTTTTTGCCAAAATAGCAAACAATAAACTACATGGATGCATACCCATTCAAAGTATTGGCATCTAATTGATTTTATCATCACATAAAGATGAGTTATATCTGATATGTGGTTTGTTAGATCAATACAAGTTGCTGGTGGCTGTTGGGTTGAACACAGAATATGTTAACAAAACTAGAAATGAATATTAAAATAAAATGAACTCTTAAATTCCAGCATAATGTTGGGAAGAAGAAATTAAAAGTTAAATATTAAGATCCTAATGTTAGCTGCAATTTTCACACTGCCTCCAGGAAAAGTCTTTGTCCTCACCAAGTTTATGGGATCTCAGTTGAAGAGTGGAACATTCTTACCTCAATAGTACTTGATATACTTGAAGAAAACCATAGCCCATTTTTTCAGTAACAACTTGATTAGTTTGATTAAAATGGCCACACATTAAAAGCTCAAATTGCTGTAAAACTGAAAGCGAAACTTGAAAAAGAATAATCTATTTAGCAGAAAAGCTTGAATTTCATATATAGTTTATACTTTGTGTTCAACAGCTGTTTCTTGAAGATAAACACCACCAAATGTATAATTACATAATTGTGAAACATAATTAAATTAGATTAAGTCAAATTAATTTTAAAACAATGTTGACTCAAATTATCAGGAATGTTACATTAAGCAGAAAACTGTTTCTGGACCAGTATTGCAATTATGTAATTATATATTTTATGGTGTTTAACTTCATGAAACAGCTGTTGAACATAAAATCTGAACTATATGTGCTTTTTTTGTTAAATGTGTTGTTCTTAAAAGATTGTTTTAACCAATTATGTATACACATGCAATCCAGTCTCACTTGGATTTACTGTAATGGAGTTTAAATCAACCCTTAAAAACCTTGGATTTATTTTTTTGATATTTGTACATTGCTTCTCTATAATGCAAAAATCCTAAGTGTTGACTGAAGACACACTCCTTCGCAAATGATCAGCTATTATTTTGTAAACAATGTTTTGAAACTGTTCATGTTTTCGAAAGGAGAGATCTGACTCTCACATCTCTGTGGGAGAAGATAGGCCTCTCTATTCCTCTTAAAAAACTTATGTCCGGGTGCCAAATTTGCCTCAATTGATGGTATTATTCGGGTGGGGGGTGGGGAGCAGGGGCATACACAAAACATGTATGCAGTAGGTGTATGTGTTTGTGTGTGTGTTGCCTATACACACACACACACACACACACATATATATACTTAAGACTTAGTTGTGATCTGAACATAACCACTTCTGACAACAGAGGATCAGGAGTCCTTTTGGGCATTCTATTTTCCTTACTGGAAGGGTTCCCAACACATGGGCAAAAGATGGGGTTAGATGATAGGGGTAGTGTTTTCAAAAGGGCTGGCATATGCAACCTGATCACCTCTGCTGATCAAACTCCCAATCCATGCGTTCCCATCGCAATACTGATTCTCCAGAATTGGTTTGGGTGTGAAAACCAACTTTAAAGTATAAATATAGATGTTTTTGAATCAGCAATGTTGTGTTTGGTTAAGTCCTATTTGGGGTGAAAAATCAATAAACTGATTCCTTATGGAGTTTTCCATTTAATCAGGATTAAAAAAATCGATAAACCGATTCCTTATAGGACTTCCCACTAAAATTGGCTACACCCCATTTTCAACCATAACTTTTACAAATTTTGATGTATTTTGTTCAAACTTGATGCCAGCATTACTTAGAACTCATGGGATCTTTGAATGCTTTAAGTTCTCCAAAAATGTAAAAAAAAACCAAAAAAACAATTGAGAGTGTGGAAAAAATCGATAAACTGATTCCTTATAGAATTTCCCAATCAAATTGTCTGCAACTCATTTTCAGCCAAAAGTTTACCAATTTCAACAGATTCTGCTCAAATGTTACTTAGTTTGGTTTGAAATAAAGAGCTTGATTAGCTTAATAATCCTAACTTAATCCCAAGCAAAGCCAGGCTATACTGCTAGTGATATTTAAACAGGAGAATGCATATAGTGTACAAATTACTGAGATGAATCTCTTCTCTCTAATTCTGAAAATATTCTCCTTGATTACTGATTCTCATTGCAGAATAAATTCTTCCAGAAAGTTGAAATGTGTGTAGAGCTGATTGTGGAATTATTGGCATATTTTCCTTACAATACATCCAAAGAAAGTGCCTAAAATATAACCATGCTCTATGCACAATTTTTCTGTGACCCTGTCAAGGTTTTTGATTCAGTGCCACACAACAACACTGTGTGAATAGTTCTTGAGGTGCCTTTTGATTGCTTCTTAACAATTGTTATATTGTTATGCTTGCATAGACTGGATAAAAATCTGCAATTTGGCACATTGGTGTTTTTATTCTGTGTCATCTTGTCTTGAAACTTAAATATTCTGCAATAATATCATCACTTTATTTCATGTTTTTCTTGGTCTTAAATTTGCCATGAGTATCTTTTATTGTCGTCACATAACACATTTTAGCTGAGGGGATACTGTTTTTTTGCATTATGTGTGCTTAACAGGACAATCATTTCTCCTGCTCACGTTTTCTCAATTTACTTAAACATACAGTAGATTATGTTAACTCATTTCTCTCTACAGATGTTCTACAGTCTATATATCACACTAACATGCAACATCATTATTCTACTAATTTCGATAAAAACCATTTGATATTATTGTCTGTGATTGGATTCTTATATCATTATGCTTCATATACTCTGCCTTTTAGAAAGAAAGAGAGAGGTGGAGAAGAGGGCGAGTATATGTTCATCACCAAGTGATTAAAATTTATTTTAGCTCAAATCTTCATCAGCATCAGTGTAGTTGATGACATAATCTCTCATCCATTAGCTACTCAGTTTATGTTTCAGACCAAATAACATAAGGCAAAAGAAAGACAAGATTGTTACAATGTTTTATTACCATGGATTTACTGATTATATATATCTGAGACAAAAATGAACATGGCCTTGGCAGGAAACGTTTTTATCAGAAGATAAATATATTTTTATACACATAATTAATGTAAATTTATAAAATTATAAATCTTAGAAGCTATGGTACCTTCATATAAACTGTGGGAAAGGGGAAAACTAGCGTTATTAGTAGATCCCAATTTAGAGTAGCTCAAATACTCTCTGATGTGTTCACTGTGCTAGTACATGAATACACATGCAACACACAGTAGAAGTTGCTTATTATGATAATTTTAGGATGGAGCCTTTTGGATAACAATAAACAAGTGATAACATAGCAGATGATGTAACAGTATCATGTGCATGTTTGGGACCTACTAATTTTGATAATAAAAACCATTTGGTAATATTCTCTGTTATTGGATTATGAGATTTTCACTATTCTATATGAAAAGATCTATGATGATCTCAAATTTCTGTTGCTAGTTGAAATTCACATTGTTAGTTTGTTCTGAAGTTGATATTTTATCAAGAAAAATGAGGGTATAGGTATGTTGCCTATTTTATATTGTAATATTGCATAACTGCTATAGTGAAAATTCTTGCATGTGGTTAAATGATGTTTACTTTGATTATTTATGTTTTGTAACTGTTTCCTAATTGAGTACTTGATATGGTTTTCTAAGACTTGTATTTTTTTCCTGTCTCTAGGATGAGTGTTTGTGCTGCCACTGCTCAGTGTCGTATTCATCATCACCAAAGCCCGACGAAGGACCGCACTTCTGCAGCAGCTGCCAACCTCATACATCGCTACCACACAAAGAAAAAGGTGAGTATCTACGCTCTTTTTCATTTATTTTAGTGAAATCATAAAATATTCAAATGATACATTAACTGTATACCGTAACCCAATGAGTAAAATAACACAATGAGATATTTTTAGTTGAAAAAAAAAAATGAAATTATATAAGAAAATTTTGTTTATCATACAATATTCTAATCAATACAATATTCTATACCCCTACAGAATTTCTGAACACATTCTCTCTGAAGGTTCCATTTTTATTCTTTATATCTGGTATTGAATTTCTTACTCTAGACATATCCACATAAATCTAACAATAAGAGAAGCATTCATTGTTTTTTTGGGTAAATACCTATCTTCAAAACTGTCTTGTCATAAGTTTGCATTCTAAGTCCCAGTGGATAATTTGTCAAGAAATTAATGTTTTTGCATCTAGAATGGCAGTGCACGATCACTTGGTGGCAAATATATTCTTGGATAAATAAATCTTTCTCTTCATGGTTGCAAAAAGCAACTGTAAAAAATTACTTTTGAGTCTTTTAATATAACTTATTACAATGGCTATCAGCTGTATCAAAATTTTGGAGAAGTACAATGGGCACACCAATCTTCTAGTTTATTGAACCGTTCTGCTCAAAGAAATTAAAAAAAAATTCAGTTGGATAAAGATGTGCTTCATTACTATTGAGAACTGTGTCACTGCTTAACTATTCTTTGATTTCTCTTGGAACTCTATTATAATGACATTAACTCCAGTTGGTTGGACAAAGAATTGTATACTGTCAGAATCAGTCCATATGTTTACATTTTTGCTGGAAGTCTTGCAAAAGCTTTTAGAGTTGTCCAGGAAACACAAGATTATCTTGACTTATTATCTTTGATTGACTTTGCCAGTATGGCTATTTTCCTTCACCAATTCTAAGCAGAAATTCTGCCGAGTTTTCTCCAGTGTCATCTGTTACTATTTGAATGCACATATTTCTGGTGGGTTGCTTGATATAGAATTCTTCAGAAAACAGAGTTTGTGAAACATTAATGACTTCCACATGACTCAACTAGGAGAGTTTGGCACCCTTCACCAGTAGATCACAATGAACTGTTAATTTCATGTCTGTCATAGATACTGTGGTCCTTTGTTACTTCATATCATCATCATCATTATCGTTTAACATCTGCCTTCCATGCTGGCATGTTGACTATTTGGCTAACTGGCTGACAAGTTTATATATCCTTGTGACATCTTTAATTTAAGTACCTAGTTATATTTCAAACTCAGTGAGTTTGCAGAATGTAGGATCTACCACTATGTTTTTCAGATCTTTGTCTGTAAGCTGGGTAGGAGTCTTCAGTCATAACAGTTTGGTTAAAAAATTGTATTGGAAATTCTTTCTGATAATTACAATTTCTTCCTTCACTGAACCTGCATGAATTGTTCAGATTCTTATGTCCACAGAACCCATAGATTAAGTTCCTTTTAACTCCAGTGAATAACAGGGTATTCTTTTTTTTTTCTTTTTGCTTGAAATATAAGCACAAACAAACAGATCAATATCAGCTTAATCTCTTGGTTTATCTTCTGCTTGATAAAAAGAATAAACGCATTTAGCAGTATTTTTTTTAGTCTTCTTTCATACGTGTGTTAGCAATTACTGTTCCTAGGTTTTTCTCTCAAGGCAAATCATGAAGATGTTGCTTCACCTTTTTATAAAGCTCTATTACTGTAATATGTGATCAATTTCTTGGCTATTCACTGTGAGAAAATGATCATCTCTTTCTAATTTGGATTTATTGTAAAAGTAATAAAGAGGTGGCTTTCCATTGTATTTGATGATGCTCTTGTATAATCTCAAAATGCTTCAGCCTAACACTTTGGGGATCCATACACAATCACTGTTAGTATGCTTTTATTTTCTGATGATCCCTTTGTTCCTATCCATTACTTTAAACATTCATTGTGTATCCGTCAGTAGCAAAAGTAAACATGATGTTGTAGTTGTAAAGACTATCATAACATTGATGTATCTCATATATTGCAAGGTACTTCTGTGTTCATAGATTACATCAAGGCTTTCTCTTGTTACATTGAGCTGCAGAACTTCCACATTGTTTGTAGTGGTCATGTTATATTGCCTTTTATACCCACTCCCATTTAGCTTTTAATACTAGTTTAATCTTGCTTTTAATACTAGTTTAATTTCTTCTGTGGTGAACTCAATAAATTTGAAATCTCTGATGTATAGATTGACATAACATAAGCAATGTTGCAATTTAACTGTCACATCAGAGTTCAAAGTGGGATTGTTTCTCAGTCTGTTTACTTTATTGAAGTTTGTCTCCTAAATCAAAATCTGAGCAAACTCTCATCATTTGTTTCCAGATGGAATAAGTGGCCCAGTTCTGTAAATAAACTTTTCACTAAATTTTATTCTTGGACTATATTTTGGTATTGCTGTTTTCTGATGACCTAGAGAAAACTTGGCATAGTTGAACTCGAGATTTTGTCAGGAAAGGGCCTGACAGTAGATTTAGTTTAATATTACTTTTAATACTGCAGTGGTTTGATGTTTCACCTTCAAATTTTAGTCTATTTCAAAAACTGCACTTGTTATCATTATTCTCATTGCAAAAAAACAAACAAACAAAAAAAACACATCTTGTGTAGTTACATATTGTCCTGTGGAAATACTAACTCTTGGCAAAAATCACATTGCAAAGCAATAACATTTATTTTTCTTTCAATGCTGCTTGAAGTGAGTTTGAGTGTTGGAATTTCTGTTGGTTTTCTGGAAAGCCCTTCTTTCTTCTTTAATTCCACTTAATCAGGTTTTAATTATAAGGCTTCTGTCATCTACCAGATGGGTGTTTCCTTTTGCTTTATTTTCTTTCAATTAAGCTTCAGTCATGCAATTTCTTTTAGCTGCCTGGTGGGTGTCTCCTTATTCTTCACCTTCACCTATTCTACTGTGGTTTCTTGGCATCACAATAATTTTAATTCTTTCAAAAAATGTTCTGGATGATTAGCTCACAGCCACACAAACTTTTCTTAATTCACATTGTGCTGTAAAATAATCTACATTTACAAAAATGAAACTTATGAAATATTTTAAAAAGTGCAAAGATTGTAGAGAATTTTTACTAGATTTTTAGTGGTGATGATTTTTTTTACATATATGTTTAGTTTTAAAACAAAAAAGTCAACAATTTTTCAAAAGATATAAAAGAATTCTAAAAAAAAATGTCAAATTCTTGGAACTTTTAGAAATCTAGAAAGCGGAGCTATTGCCATCTAATTTTAATGGAAAGCTAAATGTGTTTTGTCCATTTTTCAAAAATGAAATTGTTTCAGGAATTTTTTTAAAGAGTTGTTACTTAAAAAAATTTTTAATATGAAATTATTTAAAGATAATTTTTAATTTTGAGCAAGAACTTCATCTTTTGTAAAGGAGACTATAAAAACACATGCTCACACCAACATACATATAAAACACCAAATACTTAAAATTTGTAATTAAAGATTTTAATTTAAAAAGTATTTTAATTTTGTTGTGCAATTTATTTTTAAAATTTAATATATATATAAAAGATCTAATTTTGACTCTCTTAAGGCCTACATATGCAAATCCAATATAGCTTTGACATTCTTTATAGGAAGTTGCCTATTGTTTCTTCTCATTTTCTATTAAAAGAATAATTTAAATTTATATTCATTATTGTCTGGGTTAAGTTAGCCTTATGTACCAAATTATGATGCTCTAGAGCATAGCTTCTCAAAGTGGGCAATTTCAACTTACGGGTGGGTGATGGGCAAATATCTAGAAAATGGTGAGCGATGTGAACATTTTATGGGTGACAAAGAATTTTTAGAAATTTACTTATATCTAGGCATGCCTAGAATAAGGATGAACTTTTATTGGTTTGACTACTCGCATGAGACATCCCTTTATATTAAAAAAAGTGGACTTGTTTATTGATCGAGTATTTTTGTTGTACAGTCATTCAGATGGTTGTCATATGTGCTAAAAATAACAGCCAAATAGGCCTAGACTTTAAATCAAGTTTCTTTTTTTTCATAATCATAGGAAGTCCCACCTGTAGAGTACAAATTCGCAAAAATTTTCTGAAAACTCTGAAAAATAAAAAAGTTATGGAGGGTTATATGTCATGCGTAGTTCTATGCTTTCATATCAAAACACGAGTGCTATTTTCAGGATGTTGACAAAATGTGCAGTCATGCACAAAGTGACAGCTTGAAATTCTGTTTCTTGACTGGGTGAAAATGATCAAACTTTAAACCTCTATAACTCTTTAAAAACATTTTTCTGGAAAAAACTGAATAATTCCAGCAATTTAGCTTGGAAAGGTATATTAATGTGCTAAATTTTAAAACTTTCAATAAACTTTGACTTCTGAAATGCTGGCAGGCAAATGAACTAGATCTGTATTTGCTCCAGTAAAGGCGTGTCATCTGACTCTGCTCTATCGACTTCTTCTCTTTAGGGATACCATACTGCCTCTCTGACACCATCTATATAAATCCGTTTTCACATTTTTACTTTACTGATGCCTTCAGTCAAGAAAATTGGTTGACAGTATAGTAGTGATTATTCATCATTTGAATTTATTTCCTCTCCTCAGAACTGTCAGTTATCAGTGTTATTTCTTTTCCATCAAACATTGACCTATGAAGTAATGAAACCTTCACACTTGAAGTATCACTTTGATGAAAAGCATTCTGATAAAGGGGACAAGCTGTTATAATTTCTGCAACTGAGTGCCTTTTTCAAAAAGCAAGCACAAACATTCAACATGCTATTCCATAAAACTAGCAAACAGGAAAATGAAGGGTTGATTGCATCGTACAATGTTGCATTGTTTGTTGCTAAGTCTGGGAAGTCTCACACAATTGGAGAAACATTACTTTGCTGGTTATTAAGGAAGTTTTGTCAACCGTTATGCACAAAAGCCCGATAACATTATGAAGAAGATCCCACTTAGTAATAACATGATTTCTTGATTCATTGATGAAATGGCCAACAATGTAAAACATCAGCTCATTAATATTCTCCAGCATTCTGAATCTTCTATACAAGTAGATGAGTCAACTGTTGTGGACAATCGATGTTTGATGATGGTATACGTTCGGTACTTTAGTGAAGACCTTCAACCTTGTGAGGAAATGCTGTTTACAGAGAAATTGCCGCTTGATTCAAAAGGTGCAACTATTTTCCGCTCAAGTCTTTCCTTTTTGAACATAATATCCCACTCAGTAATATTCTTGCCTGTGCGTCTAATGGAGCCCCTTTGATGATAGAAAGATACAGAGGTTTTTCATCTCTCTTAAAGCATGAAATTTCCTACCAGATACTAACTGTTCATTGCTTGGCACACCAGCAGCATTCAGTGGCAAAAAATATGAACAGTATACTGAATGATGCGCTTCAGTTAGTTATTGAGACTGTGAACAAATTAAAGTTCAGTCCCTTGTCTGATCGAATTTTCCATCAACTCTGTCTGAGAAATGATGAGGACTATACCAAACTCTTATACCATACCAAAGTCAAAAGGAAACTGTGTTTTACACTTTGTTGAACTGTTTTGTATAATCATATCTTTCTTTGAAGATACTCCACTATCTGCTTCATTGATGGCTGCAAGGTGTGATATCTTTTTCTTTGTGATATATTCACGAAATTAAATCATTTGAATAAGTTATTGCAGGGAAACAGAAAAATTCTCATTGATTGTAAATCATTTATCACTACCTTCATTTCAAAATTGGTACTGTATAAGACTAACATTTCAAAACGTCAATTCCATCAATTTCCACAACTTGATACTTTGAAAGATGAATTGGTTGATGAGGATTTAACTACATATAGTAACTATTTACAATCATTGCACGATGACATGATGGAGCGATTTCAAGATGTTATTGCACTGAATATTCCAAATTGGTATAGCAATCCATTTGGGGTTGATACAGTTGATTGTGAGGATGACTTTTAGGAGGAATTGAGAGAATTACAAAATGACAGTGATGCCACAATGCAATATTGCCGTAATGCAAAGAAGGTTTGTGGTACCACCAAAGTATATTGAATTCCTACCCCAATCTGTGGAAACATCTGAAATTACTTTTGCTTGCCTTCCCTACCTCGTACCTGGTTGAATTTGGTTTTAACCATGTTGGAACTTTACTTTCCCATAAAAGAATTGGACTGGATGTGACACAGTGAGGAGACTTGTGGCTAAAGTTGACAAGTTTGAAACCGAATGTATCTGCACTAGCTGCATTTGACCAGACACATGGTTTTCATTAAGATGTTGTATTCTTTTCCTTTATAATACAATCATTAATTATTTTTGCATCAGTAGTTCTGATCAATGGTTCATTTGGGGAAAATAAAAATCTATGTAAAAGAAAGCACAAGTTTACCGAAGTTAATCTGTCTGCATAATATAGAGTTAATGTTAGAATTTTATTCACACTAATGGCAAAACTAAACCCACAATAAGGGATTTGTAACACGTCTACAATATAGTGTGTGTGTGGCAAATGATTCAAGGTGGGGTTCTCATAGGGGATTTAGTGTTAGGTTTTTTTTTTACACAGGTGGGTGATGGAGCATCTTTTGGTCGATAGGTGGATGATATTGCAATTTGGCATGAAAAGTTTGGGAAACACTGCTCTAGAGTATTTCCTCTGGATTTGTATGGATACAATGTGCACAGAGGATATTTATATGATAATTTGAGCACTAGTTTCTGATGATTTATATTTTATATATTATTTTTCAAATTAAAATCTTAAGTTCCCATACAACTACACCCACTTTAAACTTTATCTTGTTTCCATTATAACTAGTGACATAAGATAGTGACATTTATGCTTAAACTTCTTCTAAGGACAAGTTTTGTAAGATCAATTGAATTGGTTTCAATATATAACTTATAATTTCTTTTAGTAGCACTGAATTGATGGAAAGCAACAACTGTTTTTGTGATATTATAGCTTGATACTATAATACATCTACCTGGATCATTATCATTTGTGCAAAATCTATCAGTCTTTGTTGTATAAAACAATATCACATCCATTATTTGGTCATACCTTACCAATATTATCTTGAAGTTGGGAGTATTTGGTGTGATAGCAAGTATAGTGAGACAGACTTGTTCAACTATTTTTAAAGATGACTGTTTAATCAGATACATTAAGGGATGAGGGATAGATAGAGAAATACTTATTGCTAAATAATAGTCTTCAGTGAGCAAGACAACTAGCTACTGTGAAAGGTGTACACAAAGAGGTAGGAAGGATTCCATGAACGTAATGTACTTTGTTATTGACTGAATTGTTTTCTTTACTCAGCTTAACATTGCCATTTAACTTTCTAGAAACAAGCAAATTTTTGTCGGGTATAATAATAGTTACTTTCTGTTGATTCTTTTAGAATATTGTTTGTGTTGACAAACAACTTGAGAATTACTATCCAACTTTTTATGCATTTCATTTGTTTTCTTCTTGCTTCTGCTGTTAGTTTTGAAAATAAGTCTGAACAAATTGAATTTTCCACTGAAATTTATTGGCCTGTTGGGTCCAGTTTAAGTTGGTAATTAAGAAAAGCTTGTATGTAATAATTAACACGTTTCCTTCATCCATTTAAATCTGTCATCATGTTCATGTAAGGACTCATTTTAACACTTATTAGTTGGTGTATGCTGAATCCTGAGTGTGAGTTTATGAGATTCAAAATTGCAAGATTATAGGGAAATAAATAAAACAAAATCTAAATAAAATCATTAAGAAATAGCAATTGACTTGTAGAGCTAATTGCTAACTCCCCAGAAGCAATTTTCTCTTGAGACTTGATCTATCCATTGTAAAAAAGAATTTGTTCATACAAACAAGTCATATAACTGGACAAGTTAGTTCTATTAAAGTTTGATTGTAAGAAATTACTTTAGAGGATTTAAAAATAGAACCAGTGTCTGTCTAAATGCTGGGAAAATTATTTTAATTAGTTGTACTAGATAAAAACTTGTTCAGAAAATGTTTTCGAAATTTTTTCTTAGGTATAATTTTCTTTTTGTTGTTGATGGGAGGGTTTTACATTGTGATTTCACTCCAACTATTGAAAATTTTCAGTCTTGTTTGCCATTTGAAAAACAAAAGAAAAGTTAACAAAAAGTGGTGCTCCAGCATGGCCACAGCCAGATGACTGAAACAAGTAAAAGAGTATAATTATTTATTTATTTTTTTGTAATATATTTTAAGAGATAGTTGTCACATGTTAGTTTGCTCAGTGAGTTTTAATCACTTAGTGTGTGGAGTAAAATAATGAAAAGTAAATACAAGTAAACTAAATATTGGAATGGTCTAAAATAAAAGATCTGAAGTGGAATAAGCCAGCAACATCTTAAGGGTTTACTGTTTATTTCCATACTCTTTAGCTTGAGAACTAACTCTAAACATACCTACCTTAGGAAGAACTGCCATGTTGTAAATAAATTCATGATTTAAACTTCGACAGAGCTATTAAGCAAGAAACTTGTTTTCCTCTATGGAATTCACACAAGTTTTTAGTGTTAAAAATAAATATCCTTTTGAGTGTGAGTGAGTATATTTCATACGTGTTTACCTCCTTGTTTGATGAATTCATTTCTAAGTACCTAAATGTGTCAAAATGTACTCATGCTGACATTATATGTTTATCAGATATAATAAAATTTTTCACGAATGTATTATGTAGTTCTTGAGTCATTACTTCTAAGCAGAACAGGGATAGTTCTACCAGGAAATACACCATTTTCAGATCATTCTTACTGGATGACTGGATATTTAGAGAATTAAGTATCAAGTTCAGAAACATAAAAAAAGAAAAGCTTTTGTGAAAACAGTTCAGACACACACACACACACTGATTATTATTGAAACTAATTGTGCTTCTGCTACATTTGAGAGTAGTATGTGAACATACTCTTAAATATGGTTTCTGATTACAAATATCTTGGGTCATACAATAACATCATCTGAAAAAGATTTTCTAACTAGAAAGGGTATGGCCTGGTCAGCCTGTAATGATATGCATAAGATCTGGTCAGCAAATCTAAGTAGAGATTTCAAACTTAAAATCTTCAAAGCCCCAGTCGAACCAATTCTACTATATGGCTCAGAAATCTGGATGTTATCAAAGAAGCTTGAGAGGTGGTTGGAACTTACACTTGCCTCCTTATGAGAGCTCAAAATCTCTTGTGGAAGTGTCATCCAACCAAAGTACAAATTTATGGGAAATTACCACCTGTATCATCTCTTGTGAAAGTTAGAAGAGTCGAGTTTGCTGGATATTGTTGTTGAGCTGAAAGCGAGGTAATTTCTACTCTTCTTCTCTGGAAGCCATCTGCTCACGATACCAGAGGGCGCACACTCTCCTACCCTGATGTAATCTCCAGGGATACAGGCATCCAGCAACAGGATCTCTGTAATGCTATGACAGACCGTGAGGTCTGGCGTAACATAGTAAATTCCATTGTCTCGACACCGGTCGAACAATGATGATGATGATGTGAACATCAGCCAATCTGAATGCAAGGGAATAGAAATGTAGATTATTGTGCGCTGCAAGCCTACTTCTCAGCCACATCATTTTGGGTTCAGTCCCATTGTATGGCACCTTGGGTAAGTGTCTTCTACTTATAGCATGAGGCTGACTAAAGCCTTGTGAGTGGATTTCGTAGATGGAACTGAAAGAAGCTCATCTTATATATATGTGTATGTGTGTGAGGGAGAGGGGAGAGTCTTGTTTTGACACCACATTATAGTTTGTGTGTGTGTGTGTGTCTGTTACTGTCCTTCATTTCTAATCTTCTGTGAAAACATGCCTGGCTATGGGGAAATATTAACTTACTTGGAAACAGAAAAGGCATCTGGCTGTAGAAAAATCTACTTCAACCAAATCCATCTGACTCATGCAAGTGTGGAAAAGTGGATGTTAAAACAATGATGATGACAGATAAGGAAAGCTAATTTCAAATTGAACTGTTGCCTCATGTTCTGGCAGGATATTTGAAACAGGACATAACCGATATGAAAGTTAACCCTTTAGCATTCATATTACTCTATCATATGTAATCCTTGTTCATTCACATTGTTTTAAAGTAATCTTGCATTATTTTGTTACTTTAAGATTTTGATGATCTGATCGATTATTTTTAGAATAACATTGTAGGGTAGGTGCTAGAGATTACATCTGGTCTTTTGAACATAAAGTAGATACAATATTTGGGCTGGATATGGCTGGTTTAAATACTAAAGAGTTGAAGAACCTTAAAGTAGGTGAAATACAGTGAATTCTTGCAATCCTGGATAAAGCTTGTGTTCTGAAAAGGGATATAAGTATTTTCTAGCTTAGACTCATTTTAGATTAAGTTTTTGTTTTGTATAGTTTTATGACTTTCACATCCAATATAATTGAAATTTTTTAAATTCATATGTTTTGTGATGTTTAAAGCATAAATAAAGAGCATGTCTGAAACCAGCAGATTCTTAATCTTTATCAACAACTATTTATCAAAATCAACTCATAATTTATTTTCATTGATTAGAATATATTCTAATTTTTCAGTGTATTTTCCGCCAAGTTGATAATAAAAATGATAAAACTATCAAGAAACAGCAAAGTTATTAATTTCTTTTGATCCTAAGTATGGTTACTCTTATAGCTTGGTAGTATTTATTAATATATGAAACCTTTGTAATTTTACGTTAACAAGGGAGAATATACAGACAAAAAGGATGTAGTTTAGGAGAAAAAGATTTGGGAGTTGTGTTCTGGGATCAGGTATATGGGAAATTTGGAGTAATTGGTGAAATGGAGACAGCTTTAGATGGAGGTGATATAGAATGAGCAAATCTAGAGAAGCATTAACAATTGTAGTAATTGTAGAAGAGTCAGTGAGAATGCAACAGTGAACAATTACTGGTTGTATTGTGTTGGTGTTGAAAATGTGTATCAGGTGGATAATCTTGTTTGAATATAATTAAAGATGTGTATGAAGGGGAAGAATCATCAATGATTCATTTGCAGAATTCTATTGTCAGGCAAACTTGCTTCTTGAATAAAGGTAACAATAGTTTAAAGATGAATATTTTTTTAACACTGAAAGGAAACTAAACAGGTATTTTGGTAAATGTGTGGTCTCCATAAATGCTTACAGCAATCACACCTATATCAAATGTTGTGTGATGTCTTGGCTTACTTCCATAGGTGACTTCCATTAACAACTTTGAATAATCTTTTTTCAAAGATATGTTTTAAAATGTTATAACTAATCTCAGTGACTGATTTTTAGACAGAGACAAGAGTTTCCTGTCCAGCTTTGTTTCTACTTGTTTATCATCTAAATACACTTTTTGAGTCTTTCTTTTTATTACTTTCCTTTATTAGTTAATATCTTCTATAGTCAAACTTCTGTGGAAGTAAATATATATTAGACTGATTGATAATTGCAAATCTTTTACCAATATTTGATATTCTTTAGTTGATTCAGTATGAATGATTTTTTCCCCTGTAGACATGGATTAATTCCTTTCTTAGTGCTATTTATTTTCATTCAGTCTCAGTTAATGTTACACTTCAAACTGCCTAACTTCTGACTTCAGTTTTCATGACTGAAACTGTTTGTCATTATCATTGATTTAATGTCCACTTTTCCATGTATCCATGGGTCAGATGGAGTTAAATTGAGGCAGATTTTCCATGGTTGGACTCCCTTCCTGTTGCCAACCCACACTTGTTTCCAAGCAAGGTAATATTTCCCCATGACCAGGCATATTTTTGCAAAATATTGGGTTTGGACAACACTGCTTGTATGACAGTGATATTCATTTACAACCGTCACACAATGTGAAGATGTGAAGACGAGGGAAAACACAAACACACACACACGACAGGCTTTTTTCAGTTTCCACCTACCAAATTGACTCTCAAGTTTGTTCAGTTCAGGGCTAAGGGGCTGAACCTGAAACCATGTGGTTGAGAAGTAAAGTTCTAAGCCATGCCTTCATTTCTTATTTTTAACATTATTTTTGCTCCATTTGTTCTTATTCGGTTATTAAACCCTTTTGGATCATTGGGTCAAAGCTTGTTCTAAATATTTTAATGAGTATTACTTTCAAGTAGCAGTTAATCATCTGAATATAATAATTAACCTTGATTAATAACATTGTAAAGTCTGCTTTACCAGCCATTTCAATCATGAAATAAGTATAACTAGAAATATTGCAATAATGGTGGAATTATTATTATCATTAACTATATAAAAAGCTGTTTAGGACTTCTGTTTTAGAGGCACAAACATGGCTGTGTGGTTAAGAATATTACATCCTAATCACACTGTTTTAGGTTCTGTCCCACTGCGCAGCATGGAAAAACAGGCATAAACTTAACATCTCATATTTCTGTATAGTTTTCTAAAATATAATCTATTATAATAAAATGTCATTTACATATATAGTCAAAAGCATGTAGCAAAATCATAAATCAGCCTGTAATTTATGTTTATTTTATTTCTTTTTAAACATTCTTATTGTAACTTCTTTATACATAACATGTGAGAATTTCTTAATTTGGAGTTGAGAAAAATAACCTGCTTTAATTGTTTTACTTTTGACTCTTCTGAGTTGTTACAGATCCTCATCTCTATTTGTATATTGTTCATTTGGTCACTCTTCAATTTCTCTTACACCTATTGTGTAACGGATTTTGTTGCTATACAACAAGTAGCAACAAACCTCCTGCTGTTCTTGATATCTTTTTTTCTTCTTTAAAACGAGAAAGTTTCTAAAAATATTCACTGTAGTATTTCGTCTCCCCACCTCCTCATATGGTATTTGATTGTTTTTACAGGCAGCACAATGCTAAAAGTAAATTCTGCATGTATAATCAGCTTTTTTGTTGACTTGTGCTTGAGAAACTTAACTGGTGTAACACATATACATATATAATCTGGGTGAATTAGTATTTTTGATTTATTGATTTCTTTACAAAGTGAAGAGGAAATAAACAGCTGATAACTAGGTTGACTTAAGATGATTAACAAGTTCGGTAGTCAACATAGGTTGTTGCTTATAAAAAGGTAACAAGAGATTTCCTAAAGATGTTTAATATATACATGTGCGTATGCTCACACACATGCAAACACATACACAAAACAAAAACAAAAGCAAAAGATAGTTGCTCACATATATTTCTCATTGTCAGAATTTTAGTTTTGCTAACCAGATTAGATTTATACTTAGAGTTATTGCCTCTGTTTCAATTTCTATAAAACAGTAACCCCCTTGATTTCTGATCTAACAAGTACTTTTTCTACTTGGTTGTGTTTTTTCTTCAATGATTGTCAACATTGTTTTCTGAAGAAATTGATTTTCTTCAAATAATGATGCTTTCAGTACCATTTAGCGGTTTTGTCTTGAGAAAAATACTGTCGGTCTTGTTCACTTTAAAATTTAACATTTATTACCTTCTGTGCCAATTAACTAAATGTAGTTAAATTATACTTGAAATATAAAGTTCTTGTTTATTCTACTTAGATACCATTGCCAAGTGGATAATATGGATGTTTATTGGTCAAGAGTTATTACCACACTGCAGTTTGTTCTTATGCAATGTATTTAACAGTCAACATACAAAAGCTTTGTGTCTTATATTAAAGTCACAACAGAATGTATAATGTTCTGTATTGTGATTTCTTTTATGAGAATTATATACTTTTATACAAATTTTGGCTTCTGACAGTTCTTCTGTTTTGTATTTCTATATAGCACTACCTTTGACTCCTAAGTTACTTGTTTCATTTCAGCAATACTGGACAAATGAACGTTGATTAATTTCATCTTAGATAAAATGTATTCTGTTTTGGGGCAATATGTTAAGCTAATTGTTCTAGGAAAAATTATTGGAATTATTTTCTTTTGATTTTTATCTCTTGAGATGGAATATATAAGATAATCTCTGAAAGACAAGAGGTAGCAAATATTAATGTAATATAGTTTTTTTATTTTGTCAATTTAAAGAAATCATGAAAACATATTTTTCAGCAAAATTCTCTATATTTACAGCTCATGTTACTCGAATTAAAGTCAAAGGTACACGGAAACTTTTGGAGAAGCCAACAGATTTTATCATGCAGGTAAGTCTTTTCTTTTAATAAGTATTTTTTTTATTTGTTTCTTATAAGAAATGTATTTCTATTCTGATAGATGCATAATAGAGGTTAAAAAAAAAATTAGATTTCCTTGCAGCAAACATTGCAATCATATCTGATTGTGTGTGTGTGTGTGTGTGTGTGCATGCGTATATGCACACACACACACACACACATTATATATATATATAATTTTAATGTCCACTTTTCCATGTTTGCTTAGGATGGATGGAATTCATTGAGGTAGATTTTCTTCAGCAGGATATCCTTCCTGTCACCAACCTTCACCTGTTTCTAAGCAACCACGTGTTCTTGAGGAAGACTGGAAATGAATGACACAAATTGTATTGCTATGACATTCATTTACTACTATTACACAGTATCATGACAAGAAGACCCCAAAATACCTGTTTGCATGCACAAACAAACCCATGCACACCTGAAAAGATATGAGGAGTCGGACGATTGTGTTAGGCTCCAATGGTTTCTGATACCCTTCCTAATGCCAGCCATTTTACAGTGTACTGAGTGCTTTTTATTGTGGAATTATTTCTATTTCTTCAATTTCTGTGATCATCATCAGACTTCGGCTTTCCATGCTGGCATGGGTTGGACGGTTTGACTGATTTGGATAGGTTTCTATAGCTAAATGCCCTTCCTAGCACCAACCACTCGAAGAGTGTAATGAGTGTTTTTTACATGCCACTGGCCTGACACCAGCATCGGCCACAACTATGGTCTCACTTGGTTTGACAGGTCTACACAAGCATGGTATATCACCAAAAGTCTCAGTCACCTGTCACTGCCTCCATGAGGCCCAATGCTTGAATGGTGCTTTTTACATGCCACAAGTTTGGGTGCCAGTCAGACGGCATTGGTATCGACCATGACTGATTTCACTCATTTCAGCAGGTCTTCACAAGCATAGCATATCACCAAACAATTGAAGGGTACTACATCTCTAAATCTTACACAGATGCTGCTATAAATTCTAGGTCAGCAACATTTAGGAGTTCTTATGCCTAGACAGTCTTAAACTACTCTGTTTTGATTAAAAAAAAAGAAGACTATAATGAATAGATGGGGCTGAGGACTGAACTTTCCAACTTATTTAGTTCCTCACTGAATTCATTGCATCTCTGCTGATTTCATCTCTGTACATGGCTTGCACCACTGTCACAACCCATTCATTTACTTTTAGTTTTCTTAGAGCTGTCAGATTGAAGATCATGGTACCTCGACATGATGTCATCTCCAAATCAACGGATGCTAGATGGAGCTTCTTCTTGCAGTTGTCTTACTGTGAAGAAAGCATTAGTAGCTCTTCAGCTGGCAAGTATCTGAACTGCATCTCATCTATGCTGATGCTTTTCCTAATCAATTGTGCAAATACTCTGCCATGCTATTCATTACATATGACATCTTCCTCTATTGCCTGGCTGACTATGTGAGTGCCTAGCTTGAGTCCTATTTTTCTTGAGATTTTCAGCATCTTGGATGATTGTCAAGCAGCTTTTTCTATTTTCATATCTTTAATGGTCATTTCAAGCATTTGACTATCTTCTTCAGTAACTGATCCCTCTCTTGGCTATGTTAAGGGTAGTTCTTCATCCTTTCACTCATTTTCCCCATTCAGTAACTTCATGTACTAAAATTCTGAAGTTTCTCCTCATAATCAGTGAAATCTCCTATATGATATCATAATCATCATCATTTAACGTCCACTTTCCATGCTGGTAAGAGTTGGATGATTTGACTGAGGACTGGCAATCCAGCAGGCTGCACCAGGCTCCAATCTGATCTGGCAAGGTTTCTACAGCTGGATGACCTTCCTGACACCAACCACTCTGAGATTGTAGTGGGTGCTTTTTACGTGCCACTGGCACAGGGGCCCAGTCAGGTGGCACTGGCATCAACCATGCTCAAATGGTCCTTTTTATGTGCCACTGGTACAGGTGCTAGTTAGGCGGTACTGACATCAGCCACAACAGTAATTTCACTTCACTCAACAGGTCTTCTCAAGCACAGCATATTGCCTGATGATTGAAGGGTACTCTTAAATGGGCTGGTTAAATGGCCACAGCTACGATCTCACTTGGCTTGCCAGGTCTTCTCAAGCATAGCATATCGCCAAAGGTCTCGGTTGCTTGTCATTACCTCTGTGAGGTCCAGTGTTTGGAGGTAGTGCTTCACCACCTCATCTCAGGTCTTCCTGGGTCTACCTCTTCCACAGGATCCCTCCACTTTTTCGCACAGCTGTCCTCATCCATACATAACACATGACCATACCAGTGCAATTGTCTCTCTTGCACACCACATCTGATACTTGTTATGTCCAACTATTCTCTCAGGGCGCTTACACTCTATTGTGTATGCACACTGACATTACACATCCAGTGGAACATACTAGCTTCATTTCTTTCAAGCCTACACATGTCCTCAGCAGTCACAGTCCATGTTTCACTGCCGTGTAGCATGCTTGTTTGCACACATGTGTCATACAGTCTACCTTTCACTCTGAACGAGAGGCCCTTTGTTACCAGCAGAGGTAGGAGCTCTCTGAACTTTGCCTAGGTAATCCTTATTCTAGCAGCTACATTCTCAGAGCATCCACCCCAGCTACTGACTTGGTAATTGAAGCTATCAACTACTTCTTGTTTGTCCCCCAGCATGTGACAGATGCTGTTTTCTGTGCATTTTCAGTGTTTATTCCTCCCGAACATTTGCCACACATAAAAACTATCTAATCACTAATACTTCCCGCTTTATACATATGATATATATATATTTCTTTACTACCCACAGAGGGGACAAACAAGGACAGACAAACGGATTAAGTTGATTACATTGACCCCAGTGCATAACTGGTACTTAATTTATCGACCCCAGTGTGTAACTGGTACTTAATTTATCGACCCCAAAAGGATGAAAAGCAAAGTCGACCTCGGCGGAATTTGAACTCAGAACGTAACAGCAGACGAAATATGGCTACGCATTTCGCCCGGCGTGCTAACATTTCTGCCAGCTCGCTGCCTTTGTGATATATATATATATGTGTGTGTATAGGTAGAGAAAAAAGTGGGGTATTTCTTATTTTAAAGTTAAATGATTACTTACAAAATGTTCATTCCTCTAACCCAGTTTAGCAAAGACAGACAAAAGTGCAGCAAAGAGAGAAAAAAGGATATAAAAATGCTTTCTTTTGAAAGGTCTGAAGCCTTACTGATTGAAGATAATTAGCTCAATTATACAAGTTTTGCACATTCACATTTTTTTAGAAATTAATTTTACCAAAACGGCCATCAGTAAATATTTGTTATAAATGAACTGGAATCCAGTTAGATCACTTCATTTAAATATTCAAAATGTCATAAATAAATATATTTCTGTAATTGTCTAAACACGAATAAAAGATTTATGTTTTAAGCAATATAGATGATTAGAATAGGAAAATCCATTGGTTTTAGTGACTTTAGGATATATTAAATTTTTAATGTCAATTTGTCAAGCAGAGGTACCAGTTAAGGAGATAAATATTTGGTGGTTTGTGTATTGTACATTATAAAGGCAGTTGCATGTAATAATTATTTAATATAAGTAGTTGTTAGTTTTTAAAAAATTGCACAATAATAGTAGTAGGCTTATCAAGGTTTCTAAATTTAATTAAAATAAACAAAACTATATAACAGTTAATGTTTTAATTCACATTCTCTTCTGAAGCAAACTATGATTGGCCACAGTAAAATGTACATATGATGTGATAGACTTCATTTTCAACATCATGAAAATAATACAATAATAGACAGAGAACATGAATGTTACAGATAGAAAGATGGACCCAGCATTCTACAAAGTTGACTGATATTACGTACACACACGCATACATCATATAATGTAACATTCTGTTTCATTGAAACAGCTCCTAGTTCAAATATTCAAATATAACACACATACAATGTGATGTGTTCTTGATAGTGAGATGGCGAAGGTAGCAAGAATACACATGCATGTGAGGCTGTTTATACAAGGAGTTTGTAAGATTGTAAGAAAGAACATAACCTGTATATATGTGCAAGATGTAAGTACAGCATAGATTACTATTCATAAAAAATAACATTTGACATTTATTTTTCAAATAAGAAGTAAAATATGGGTTTGGTGGTAAAATGAAAAATGCTGCTTGCTGAGAAAGTTTTGGAAAACTTGAGATCTAGTGTAAAACTCTCAGAAGTGCATGTGTTGAAATCATGGGACAGGGGGGTTGTGGTCACCAATGCTGAAGATGGTAGTACAACCACATTAACTGTTATTATACCTTTTCATTTATTTTGATCACATTTATTATTCCCTTCATTGGTGACCCACATCAATGGTAGAATGTAAATTGCTGCTTGTTGAAAAATCAAAATATGGTGTGAAGCTCTCAGAATTGTGAAACTTTCATATCAGAAGTGTGGCAAATGTAGGTGTTGTCATCAAAAACGCTTTGGCGGTAGAATGAAAAATGCTATTTATTAGAAAAGTTTTATGAGAAGCAAGTTTGAAAACCTCAGAGTCACCAATGTAGGGAATTGTAAATTCCCTTTATTAAACTGTTTATGCTATTGATGTACTCAAAAAGAATGAAGTAACACAGCATTGTATAAATGTGTAGGTGTCTATACGAAAAGTTTGTGCAGGTATAAGAACATACCATATAAATATGTATGTATGCACAAGATACATATGATGTGTGCATGATTTGCAGGTAAATTTGCGGTATATATGTGCTTTCATACAAGTGAGTCACTAGACAGTTCTATGAATCTGAAGTACTTATGATTTTTATGTTCCTAGTTAACATGTTCACAATGAGTGAGTGATCTGTGGTGTAAAGTGAATAGGTTATTGTAATAGAGATTTGTTATGTGAAAACTGTAGTTTCAAAAGCTGATGAATATTGGCAGTGGTATTGAGTTTATATTTGATTTTGGTGTGAACTCCTGATGCTTTCTCTTAAGAATGATACTTCAGAACTGGTCTGCTATTGTCCCTACTGTAGTAACGACTGGTAAATTGTGACAATTAATGGTGACTGGTAGAACTGCCACTCCAAGCTGTATTGACCTTGTACTGTGATGAGAATCAATAACACTGCAATTCTCACATGGGGTTTATAGCTTCTTTCGATTCCCAGACCGGGCGTTGTGAGTGTTTATTGAACGAAAACACCTAAAAGCTCCACGAGGCTCCGGCGGGGGATGGTGATGATCCCTGCTGTACTCTTTCACCACAACTTTCTCTCACTCTTACTTCCTGTTTCTGTTGTACCTGTATTTCAAGGGCCGGCCTTGTCACTCTCTGTGTCATGCTGTATATCCCCGAGAACTACGTTAAGGGTGCACGTGTCTGTGGAGTGCTCAGCCACTTACACGTTAATTTCACGAGCAGGCTGTTCCGTTGATTCGGATCAACCGGAACCCTCGTCGTCGTAACCGACGGAGTGCTTCCATTTTGTATAGCTTCTAACTACCACTAACAGTGACAAATAGTAAACTGGTGATGTTCATTAATATAACATTCGTTTAAGTCACTGATTGGTTTAAAAAGTTGATGTACACTTGTTTTGATGCCAGTTTGTTTGAGTAGATGAATGAACTGGTGCACATGTTGATTGATCCCAAACTTATGATGTAGGCCACTACAGCTTACTGTTGTCTTGTTAACAGCTACTGCTGCTAAGAAGGTAGGCACGCAAGTTATTGTTTTCATAAAATGATGCCATATGGTCAGGTGTTGACAAAATAAGTGCACTAACAGATTGGTGAAAAAAACAACTACAAAAACAGCAACTTAGTGTAATATTGGTGCCAGGTGATCAGATAGTAGACTTGGCTGTTAACAAAACCACACTGTAAATCTCGATTTACATTCACATCATTAGCATGCCACATGAGATATTTACTACAGATTCTTTGAAAAGAGGCAGTATAAAAAGATTTAGAATAGACAGATCATTGCTTTAATGTAGAATTCATAAATAACAAAATACAGATTCATTGTATATATTAGATATCTGTGTAGTTAATTCTAGCATAGAAAAATAGATATCAAATTGATAATAATGATAAAGGGAAAAGCCACTAAGAGTGTGTGTTATAAAAAAAGCAGTTAAATAAAATTCATAAAATGAGATAAGTTTATATCTTCTGATGTGAGACAAATTCTTGTTTAGAGCAGTCATGTTTTTCAAAAGAAAAAAATGTTTTTTTCCATTAATTTTTCTTTGAAGAAAAAGACCTTACTCCAAATGTTAGAACTTATCTTATGGTACACAAAATCATGAATGATAAAAATTATTTTTGCATGATCATTTTCAAGAAACTAAAACTTTAATAAATGAATAAATTACATGTGTGACTCTTCTTGACGTGTGAGTTTGAGTAGAATAATACAATTGGGTGACTGGTGGGATTGTGGTTCATTCTTCTTAAATATTCTGCTCACAGTGTAATGGTATCAAATTTTGGAAATTACTATCTCCCTATAGAGTATCCTCATGCTTGAGTGAAAGAATGGCAATTCAATGCAAAAATTACTTTTTAACTTTTAATCTCTTTCATATTGTGTTAAAATTGGTAAATCTTAGATATATGCATATTAGTCTAAAATCTATTTTCTAACATAATAATAATAATAATAATAATTGTGTACAGTGCTCAGGTGCACTACAGCTCATCTAAAGTGTATATATAATCAGGTGTAGTTTCGGCGGATTTCGGAAAGCATGAGGGCCTTAAAGGATGCAGTGTCATGGCAGTCAACAACTGACGCAGGCAGTTTATTCCATGCTTCAGCAACTCTGAGCGTGAAAAAATGTTTCCGAAAGTCATGGGAGCTGTGTTGTTTTCTGACTTTGTAGGCATGTCCACGTGTGTTAGACACATGGAGATCAAAAAGGTGTTCAGTGTTGTTGTTGGTGAGGTGGTTGATAACCTTGTGGGTGCTTACCAAGTCCGTCGCCAGATGCCGGAGCTTCAGTGAATCCATGCCCAGGGAAACAAGGCGCTCAGAATATGGTAGGTGTCTGATGGAGGGTATGCGTTTGGTTGCACGTCTCTGGACAGATTCCAGGAGGTCAATGTTCTGAGCAAGATAGGGATTCCAAACTGATGATGCGAATTCCAAGTGTGGTCGTACCATAGCTGTATACAGTTTTAAATAGATGGCTGGAGAGCGGCTAACAAAAGTCTTGCTGAGTGATGCCAAGACACCCTCGGCCTTCTCGACAATTTTAGAGATATGCTTTGTCCAACGCAAATCACTGCTGACAGTGATGCCTAGGTCACGCTCGCAAGAGGATTTCTTGATATCAGTGTTGTGGAGGGAGTATGTGGACGCAGGGTTTTTTCTCCCAAAATGCATGGTGGTACACTTGTCCACAGCCAGTTTCAGTTGCCAGTCTGTGATCCATTGCTGCATTGTGTCTAGGTCTGATTGCAGGAAAGAGTTGTAGACATCAGGATCAGTCCTCTTGATTTCAAGGTACAGCTTGATGTCGTCTGCATATTTCAATACTGTGGCATTCTTTAAATTGGCATCTATGTCATTAATGTATGCCACAAACAGGAGGGGACCAAGGACAGATCCCTGTGGTACACCCGATGACATCTCATATGGTGTAGAGTGCTGTCCTAGAACTGTGACTACCTCCTTTCGGCTGAGGATGAAGGATTTCAACCAGTTAAAAAGGTCATCCCCCACACCCATTGCAGAGAGTTTCACCATAAGCCTTTTGTGTGGCACAGAGTTGAAAGCCTTAGCAAAGTCAAGGTAGACAACATCCACCCATGAGCCACTGTCAGTGATCTGAGTAATGTCCTCAAAGAGAATATTTAAGTTTGCTATTAATGAGGTAAACTATATTTAACTTTATTATGTAATTAATCTAGAAACAATTTACTTGTCTCCTACAACTAAGTTGCTGCATTAATAGCTCACATTTCTATTTGTAAGAAGTAGATTCAAATTAATTCCCAATGTTTATTTAATTTGGTACATAATTTAAATTCCAAACCAACTTGTTTTGGTAGTCAGGAAAAACCTATTCTGATTAATATCTCTTATTGTCAGTGATAGATTTTTACTTAATTAAAAATAGTACTTTTCCTGTAGTTTCTAAAACAATCTATTACTTTATTATTTTAATGCCTTACTTGAAAACAAGTACAAGTTAGTGACAGGAAGGGCATTCAACTGTAAAATAATATCTTAGTAATTTATATTTGTCCAGCTCATGCTAGCATGGAAAAACAGATACAAAACAAATGCAATCCTTAAGTTAAAATATATCATCAGTTATTTTGTTTAATAAAGGTCCAACTTGTTTACAAATGTAACTTGTACAGTAGAACTGTCCAGAGAAATTCAAATATATCTGCTCTACTCCTAAATCCAGACAACTAATTAATTACATTGTTGTCTGTTTTGCACTAAATTCCTTTCTCTGTGCACATAACTCTGCTAGATTTCTCTTCTATAGACTGTTATTTTCACCATCTTGTCTTCGTAGCTTCAAAGTGTGACAACTTACTTAGTTACCAATCCAACAAGTGAAAGGTCTGAATGCATTGTAACTAAAATCTTGATTCTGCTCTTACTAGGTTTTAAAAATCTTTCTTCAGAGCTATTTACCTTAACTTAAGTATTTATGCAATTACCCCATTCATTTCTTTAATATTCTAAAATATGGATACAATCACAATTGACCATTTTGCACACTATTCTCTCTTGATTATCAATGAGGCTAGGTCCACTAGGAAGTAGTTTTTCATAAACATGTGATAATTTCTTGTTCTTTGTAACTTAAGTGGAAGGGAATGTATCTATGGCATTAGAATAGTCAACTACATTGTCTGGTATAAGAATCTTCTGGCAAAGTTTTGAATTCATTCTGTCATAATCTTGTGCACTTGTATTAGGTTTTCAATGATTGGTAACATCATTGCAGGTGACTAAGCTTCTGCTCTATGAACAACGGCAACAACTTCTTGAGCATTAACAACCTATCTTAATGTTTTCTGTCAGGTTTATACATGATTTTTGAAGAGAGGCTTATGAATTGTCATTTGGTTAAGACTTCACAACTAAGATCTGTTCAATATTTAGTCTAAGCTAAGTTACCCACCTATGGGCTACATTTATCTCTAATTTCTTGGATTATACAGCCAAAATTACAAAGGTAATACTTTCTCCTCAGGGCCATAAATATACTTTGGCTATAATTAATTGTTCATCTACAAAGGTCATCTGTGATCCACAAGATATCTAATCCTGTATCTGTGATGATAACTCTGCAGCACACACAAATGTCTTAATACATTTCCCTCCTCTGAAAAGCCATTAGGTTAATTGACAAATATTCATTATCCATTCTGCTAGAAACGCTGGCTATCATATGTGTAGTTTCTTCTTTTTTTTTTTTTTTTTTTACCTGTTCTACAACTTATACAATGGTTTCTACTTCTGTAAATTAGCAAGTTGCATAACATCTCCACCAAATGCACATGTCTCACCTTCCATTTACCAGTCGATGGCTGTCTTTTCTATTATTATTTGTGTATTCTGAAATTTCTGGCACTATTGCACTCAACTGAACCCATTCTTTTCTTTTTATCATCTCCTCTTTACTGCACTAAACTAACATATAGTTCAATCCTTTTCTTCCAGTAATGTTTCTCTTCTCCTTTGACCATCTTTCCTACTCTTCTTTTTCTATCTCCTGCAATAATTAGAATTGCATTCTGATTTTACTTAAAACATCTTTGATCTATACCATGTTTTGTCTCTAGACTGACAACTAAAAACAATGCTTAATATATATTGTAGGTAACTCAATGATATGCAAGTTGTGAATACTCTAATCGTTCAGTTAGTCTTCCAACACATTGACAGGGGATCAAGTCTTCAGATATGATAAATTGACAGGAGTAGTTAGCTGTAGCAGCCATAAAACAGTCCATGCTTTGCTCAGATAGCTTGCGAGAAGTAGTAAAGTTTTGATAGTAAAGTATTCATAGAAGTGGTTTTAGTAAAAGTGATGTAACTAAAGTTAAAAAGAGGGGCAAGTTCAATTAAATATTGGCGATAAAGGTTTTATTTCTTAATCTAAAAAGGAGGCTGTATGAAGTGTAAGGAATGTGACATTAATGTGTTACACGTTATTGGATGTGAATGTTGGTGTGCAAACTATAGGCAACATGGAGAGAAGTCATATCAGCCCTCAGTTTGTTGGGTATTGTGGACGAGATGATAAAGCATTGAAATATATAGTGCAACAGATCCATGATTGCATGGGAAAATGATGAATGTGTGTGTGTGTATTGTGTTGTGAGTGGGAGGGTTGTGTATGACTGACAAGTTGCACTCCTACAATTGAGTGATGAGACATTTGTCTGTTGAAAAATGGATGTGAAATAACAGAGTTACACACTCACATAGTGTGTGTGTACGTACGTGCACGTGCATATAGACACCTCTCATATAGAACAGGGTGTGGCCCAAAAAAAAACCTCAGATTTAGTGCACATTGTGCACTAGTTCAAACTATGTCGGTAACTGGGGGGGGGGCAACAGAGGATAAGACATTAGCTATTCGAAGGCACCATCACCTCCTGCCTAACTCGACTAGTCCCACATTTATGGCTGTGTAAAATACGAGTGGTTTTTCTGCCGCATGTCATATTAAATGCCTGACAGTTTCATGGAACCAGTAAAGGTGACACAGTGAATGTGCCCACAGATTTTCAGGAGTAATCTAACTACAGAACAACTAGTAAAGTAGTACTTTCAGAAACTTGACATTTGATGTTGCTGAAGATTGATTATGCTTATGATGAATTATTTAGTTCTGTGCATTTGTCATCAAAAATAGTTAGGTGGAACATCTACTATCTATTTACAAACATAATAGGGTCGCTGATGAAAATTTACACCTACACTGATGATATCATTCCACTTGCCTTGAAAGCACTGAACAATCCTCACCACAACCACCCCTTACAAAGTGGGTAGTTGCTAAAAACAACCACTTATTTTATAATCTGCAGTCTACAGTCATTTTTTTTTCTTACTTGTTTACTATTTGAGGTATAATAGTAATCACCTCAGTTGAAGTCTTTGATTTTTGTAAGATTAGGTTTGATATATTCCAGTGATACTTGGATTGTATGAAAAAAGGAGTGACACATGCTTACAGTACAGATTTGAACAAGTTCTTCATTTCGGTTAATATGGAATATTTTATCCAGCTTTCATTAAAAAACATAACTCTCTCTCTCTCTCTTTCTACACACGCACGTAGAGAGGCAGGAGGGAGAGAGAGAGTTCATATGCCACAATAAACTGTCTGACCTATACAAGTATGGAAAAGTGGATGTTAAAACAACAATGATGATGATTTTACGTATAGGTGTGGCTGTGTGGTAAGAAGCTTACCTCCTAACCACATGGTTCTGGGTTCAGTCCCACTGCATGGCATTCTGGGCAAGTGTCCTCTACTGTAGCCTCTGGCTGATTAAAGCCTTGTGAGTGAATTTAGTAGACGGAAACTGAAAGAAGCCCATCATATATATGTGTGTCTGTGTTTGCCCCCCCCCCCCCACTATTGCTTAACAACTGATGTTGCTGTGTTTATGTTCTCGTAACTTAGTAGTTCGGCATAAGAGACTGATAGAATAAGTCCTGGGGTCGATTTGTTCAACTAAAGTCGGTGCTCCAGCATGGCTGCAGTAAAATGACTGAAATAAGTAAAAGAATAAAAGAATATATATGCACACACAACTGTATATAGGTGAAGGCTTGCTGACATTAACAAGAAGTTCATTTTGCAATCAAATAGTTTTTAAGTTCAGTTTCACTGCCCCCAAATTTTCTTTTATCCTAAGTTGGCCAAACCCTTGTGAGTGAATTTGGGGTAGTTAGAAACTGAAAGAATTCTGTGTGTGTTTGTATGTTTGTGTTTATCTACCTGTTTTGATATTGTATGCTAATTGTAAACAAATGTTACTATTTTATACAAGAATTGTCATTTGTTTGCAATATTCTGTGGAAAATGCCTGCTATTGTACTGTTCATGTTCAAAGGGCTTGGGAAAATCTTACCTTGCTTGGAAACAGTTAAACATTAGCGACAGGAAGAGCATCCAGTTGTATAAAATCTCCCTCAGTAACTTTCTTCAAAACTAGTGGTTCCCAAACCTTTTCAGACTGCTGTCTCCTTGGCACCCAGGCCACATACCTCGTGTCACCACCACTCCCCACCACCACAAACATAGACCTCTTTCTGCAGTAAATTGAAATTATATTCAAATCAAATAAAACTTAACCAAATTAGCCTGTAATTTTGTTGCCTACCTGGTTCTTTCCACTGCCCACAAAGGGGCAATATTGCCCACTTTAAGAACCACTGATCTAAACCATGCCACCATGGAAAAGGGGAGTATTAAAGTTACGAATGTGGTGATAGCAGTGTAAATAAAACAAGAATTAAAAAATTTATTCAAAACAATCTGGACAAATATTGTTTTTTTTAATAATTTTTTTCATTAATGTTTAATATGATGTATCTGTTACAGGTGTCTTGGTCAAATGGTGAAACTACTGAAGTCTATAAAACATTTCAAGAAGTACTTGAATTCTCAAATAAGGTTTGTATACAATCATCTGATAATATGTTTAACATAATTACATTATTATTTTGTTTTTAATAATTTTATTTTAAAATATATTTGTACTTTTTGAAATATTCTTATGAATTGTGTAGTTTGTCCGATTAGATTTATATGAAGTTTTTAATATAAGTAGCTATAACTTTCACCTCCTGTTTAAATAGTTGTTGTTAGTTGTAAAGATACTTGTTATTGTTATTTCAGAACTCATTTTAGTATTGAAAAATGGATCTAATTTACCAAAACACAGAAAGTAAAAAAAAACCCATCTTTCCAGTTAATTTCAGGATAAGAAAGATATTTGGTATGAGAGGGGGAAAAAATTCTTAAACTTTACACACACATATTTTGTGAGTGTGTTTGAAAAAAGAAAAGAAAGAAAATTACCATCCCAAATATAGCAACATATATATATTCATTTGTCAATAATTTTGCAACAATGAAGCAGATATTATTTGGTAACAATAATGTTTTTCAAGCATAAAAAATCCCTAGAGCCCATCCTAGCTTCCATTTGAAGTCTTAAGAATTATGAACATTACCTATTATAAGATATTTTTATGAAAATACAGTAATGCTTCAATATATGAGTTAATTTCTTCCCCAAAATAGCTCATGAAGTAAAAACTTGTGAAGCAGAGCAATTATTTCCCATAGTAGCAATGTTATAAATCGTAATTCGTTTCCAGAAAGATATTTTACCTATAAAATATATAAATAAATGACAATAAAACAGTAGAATGTAAAGAATATTTTATGTAAAGTAAAAAGAATGTCAAGATCATTTATAATAATGAATATTATTATTATAATTGTTTTCAGAATTACTTTCACTCACACTAGACTAGTGCACACCATCGCTTGTAGATGCAGTCACTGATTCACAAGCATTCACAGAGGGACTTGTAGATTTTTTTTTAAAGAACAAGTCTAGAGTTGTTTGCTTAGAAGCCATTTTTTCTGTTCTCTATAAATTTCTTGGTAACATGCAGAAGCATTTGTTTTGGTAGTAGAAACTTTTGCACGTTGTTCAAAATTTGGATCTTGTGCTTGAAAAATAAAACTCATAAACCTGGAGTCTCGTAAAACAGTTCCTCGTAAAGTGAAGTATGACTGTATGCTGACATTTTTCTTCATTTGGCTGGTACGAAGAAAACAGTTGAGTCTTAATAAAATTTGGCCTAGTACATAAATTATTTACTTTACTTACTTTTCATGACTATGGTTAGAGTGTTGGACTCATTATCATAAGATTGTAGACTGGGCAATATATTGTGATCTTGAGCAAAACACTTCATTTCACATTGCTCCAGTCCACTCAGCTGGTAAAAATGAGTAATCATGTGACAGATAGGTGACTGTTCAGGGAGCAGGGAATATATATATATGCCACAGAAAACTGGACCTATGAATCTTTATGACTTGGGAAGGATCTCTGTCTTTCATGACTGGCCTATCTTGTGTAAGGGCTTAAGGCTTGTAATAGCTATGATTATTTGAGATAAATGCAAAATGTGGCTTGGAGATTTTTCCTGAACAGATACCAACAAGGAAATTTAGATTAAAAAGCAAACAATCTGTGCAGGATGTTATATTAGAAAATCATACCTGAGTATTGGTTAAGATGGATAGGTGGATGTTGTGAACCTTTCAGATTTGTTATAAAAGTAAAGGAAAGTAGTTTTAGTGTAAAATTTGGAGTTCTTTTCTTTGTAACTAGCTGGGATTACTGTTAATGGAAATAGTTTTTGACTTGTTTTAATTGTTTCTGATTTTGGTATGAGGTCAGCACTTTTGAGGGAGGGGACCTCCCCCCCCCCCCAGAACTATTGACCTCACAGGGATTAAAAGCACAATTGAACTTGGTGGGGTTTGGACTCAGAATTGTAAAGAGCTGAAAGAAATACCACATGTTTTTTTTTTGCCAGTGATGTAAAGATTCTTCAAATGGAAAATATTTAGTTCTTGCTAAAGCATCATATCCTTTAAAAATAGTTAATCCTTAAATTTCCTGGGAAAAGAATTGTTTTTTGTTTTGTTTATGCTCTCTCAAAATCACATCCTACCATTCTTAAGAAAGGAAAAACATATTGAACAGTGTAGTCCTAGATACACTATACTTTATGTGTCCTTTGTTCAGTTGGGCTCCTTCTTAAGCTGTTAAATGATAAATTTAAGAGTTTTAAGGAATAATGTTAAAAGAATGATTGCTTGCAATTGAACTTTTAAGTCACTGGTGAGTTATGCTTAGTAATGATTTAAAAATCAAGTTGCTCTATAAATGGAATAATTGAAATTCAATAGCTTGTTTACTATGCTATTATTTGTCACAAAATGAACTGTTGCTTCTATTGCTTAACTTTCATGACAAGTTAATGGAAATTTCAATTTGAAATACTTGAAATATTTTAGTAAAGTGGGCTAAAGAAAAACTTAGTCCATCAGAAATGATAATAAATCTCATTGTTGAATCACTGTTAAAAATGTTTAAATTTTAGCGTATTTAACTACCATGTAAAATATTTCTTGTGACAGACAACAGTATATTTGATAAATTAAACTAAAATAAGCACAAATTTATGTTTATAAACTGATGTATTACATGTGATATGATCATGTGGTGAGGACAAGATTTGAATCTCAGATTAGAATTGGTAGTAAAATATTAATTTTCTTTGGTTTAAACATGAAACAGATTTGTGTATTTTTATCAGAAAACCTGTTATTCTCATGAAGTAGATAAGGAAAGGTTGAAATAGTGGGCATCTATATACGAAATCTGTATTAATCATGTTTGCACTGCAAATTAGATGTAACACATTAGCTACAGTTAATTTGATAATACATTTTAAGTTCAACACTAACTTGTCTCACTTTCTTTATTTTCATAAATGCAGCCTCTAAATAATTGTCCAGTTTCATGTTGAATCCTTTTCCTTCTTGTCACATGATGTGAAATGCTGCTTTTCCTTATATTTTAATGACCTTTTGTTTTATTTACTTCTGTCTAAATCAATATTTACTTGTATTTAGCACAAGCCTAATTATGTTTTGTCAGTTTGTTTTCATTTGATTTAGATTAGAATGGTGTTCATTCTCTCAGTGTCTTTAAAATGAAAATTTGGGTCGTAGACCTGATCCATTGCCTAGTTTAACAATACCTGTTCCTTGAGTGCCTGTTTCACAATACACCATTTTTCTAGTATTTAAGCTAGGTCTTTTGTTTGTGGGTAACTTCACACCTGTCTCTGAGACACTGAGAGAAGTTGTAGGTTCTGCCTTATAATCTAAAATTATTGTATAATCTTATTAGTAGACTATTTCCCCTAGCTTGTTAATAGGATTCGACAGAATTCCATTTGTTCTTACATTTGTTATATTAATTGGATCTTGAGACCAAAGACCATTCTTGTATCGTAGAATTGTTTAGTTTGGAAATGAATTTTTAATTTATTCTAATTTTCTTTGTATATCATTTTTGTTAAAAGAAAAGCATTATTTTATCTTTATAATGCAAGTTATATTACATTGATAAGGTTTCTTTTTTTGTTTCAGTTTTCACGAATAATTGATGATGTTAATGTGTACAAACAAGATCGAAGGATTCCTTTTCTTCAAAGTAAGCATTCTTTTCTATTTCTTCCCTCATTAGAGAATTAATTGTGCTTAATGATATGAGTATATTAAGCTACTAACTCCATTAGATATCTCAAGAATAATCCTACATGCTATTTTCAGTTTTAAAACTTTATACTTCATGTCAGTTGAATGTAGAGATTTTCTTGTTTATAGAAATAAAGGGCCTGAGAATTCAGTTATATCGAAGAAAGTTGTTGGGTTAGAATGTAGTATCTGACTATAACAAAACACAGTAACGCAGATATTATATTTCTGATGACATGGCTGAAAGAGAAAGATTTGTAACTAAGGTGGTACCTTACATTTGTTGATTTAAGAACTGCTATTGACAGGAGTTCCAAGTACTGTAAGTTGGTGAGCAAAGGAAATTTAGGTATTGATTAATTCATTTATCATGTGTATGAGATGTAATACAAGTTCAGCAAAGAGTTTAAAGTACAAAGTGGGGTCCCAAAAGTAGTCCTTTTCATTTTAGTTCTTGAAACCATTGGAAAATCAGTTAATGACCAGATGTTAATAGAAGTGTCTACATATAAGTTTTTTGAAGTGTATGCATTCTATACAGGTTCTTTGAATGAATCCAGTTGTGAAATAAGTTTTAAGTGTAGACAGCAGATGTATGTAGATAGGAATGCAGATACAATTTACCTGGAGTAAAGTATTAGTAATAAAAGCTTTTATGGTTCAACAGTAATAAAAAAAATGAAAAAAAGAACATAGACAGATAGATAGTTTGGTAGAGAGAAATTTGGCCCTGTAGCTCAGAGATCAACAAAATTTTTAGTTGCATTTTTTACTAATTCTAACAAAGTCTGTTTGACCCATGCAAACATGGAAAAGTGGACATTACAGATTGGATAGGCCATTCATCTTGGTTTTTGTCATTTTAACTGTAAGGAAAAGCATCCTGAGATCTAATCTCATCATCTCTCACATTTCCACCTTATTGCATAGTTTAAGAAAGAATAGCAGTGCTTATGGCTTTTGTTATCTTTTTGGGACTATTAAGGTGAAAGTGTGATATGGTTGATATTTATTTCTGTATTATGAAATGAGGGTGACACTAAGAGAGTACCATTCTGGCCCAAATGTCTTATGCTTTAAGTTGATTCGTTGAACTAAGTATGCCATGCATTCTGAGTAACTGAACATATATGAAATATGTGTCTGATGTAAATGCAGTCAGACTGTGACAGTTAGAGACAGTGGTAGGAATAGAGTGTGAGGTGTAGGGAAGAAAAAAGGTGCACACTGACCAAAGACATGAGGCAAAGGTAGGATCACTGAAGAATGAGAAATGGTGGTAAGATAGGAACAAAGATGTTCATCATCATCATTATCGTTTAACGTCCGTTTTCCATGCTGGCATGGGTTGGATGGTTCAACTGGGGTCTGGGAAGCCAGGAGGCTGCATCAGGCCCCAATCTGATCTGGCAATGTTTCTACAGCTGGGTGCCCTTCCTAACACCGACCACTTTGAGAGTGTAGTGGGTGCTTTTTACGTGCCACCGGCACAGGACCAGAGGAGCTGGCAACAACAATGATCGGATGGTGCTTTTTATGTGCTACTGGCACGGGGCTCACAACTACAATTTCCATTTGATTTGATTTTGATATTGCTCAAGCACGGCATGTCGTCCTATGAAATCACACTGGGCTGGGACATTTACAAACTGTAAAATATAGAACTGTTTAATCTCTGCCAACATGGAATAGTTTTTAAAAAACAATGATTTTTACATGCTAAATTTTTTTCTCTTTTTAGATTTTTACAAAGAAGAACATGTAGAGGATGTTAATCTACAAAATATATCTCATTATGTAGGGTAAGTATTTGTACAAAATTCAAATATATAATTCTATTCATCCCTCCCCCCAAAAAACATTATAGGTACAAGCATAGCTGTGTGGTTAAGAAGCTTGCTTTGTAACAATATACTTTCAGGTTCAACTCCACTGCATAGCACCTTGGGCATGTGTCTTCTATTATAGCCCTGAACCAACCAATGCTTTGCAAGTGAATTTATTTAACGAAAACTGTGTGAAAGTCCATTGTATATATGTATGCATGTGTTTGTGTATTTTAGTCCCCTATCACTGCTTGACAGCCAGTATTGGTTTGTTTACATCCCCATAACTTAGTGGTTTGACAAAAGAGATACAATAAGTACCAGACTTAAAAATAAGCACTGGGATAGATTCGTTTGACCAACCCTTCGAGGCTGTGCCCCACCTTGGCTTTAATTCAATGAATGAAACACATAAATAAAGAATTATGTATCCATTGGCTTAAAGCTAACTTTCAAAAAGTCCCAAATGTTACTGTGCAGGTTTTTTCTATTAGAAAATTGTGTTATGGGAAAGCTGTTCAAAAGTTCTAACTCATGCCAACATAAAGCTGTAATGGGAGTAATTTTCAATCAATATATTCATGTAACAGGAACTGAAATTGTTTGTACAGTGTGTGTCAAGTAGAGCCGTATTTGCCATTGTGTATTATAAGGCAAAGCAGAAACATCAACATCACTTGACATCATTTGCTCATACACTTTATCTGGCTGACCTGAAATATCATGTTTTATTTTTGCCACCCATTTTTATCCTTTTCAAACTTGACCCCCTATATAAAGGGTCAAGTCTTGATTGTTGTGCTACACGGGTTATGTAGTCAAGTAGTCACAATAGTTTTATATCTTTAATGTGATTGTTTCAGAAATTGAGTTAAGAGAGAAATAGTCTGCAATCTGGATAAAGTTGGTAGGGTGTGGTTTGAGGGAGCTTTGGCTAGTATTTCTTGTGTGTCAAGTGACTATGTAAAGGTATATTCATTGGCTCAAATGGCATCAGTTTTTACTAATGTTTAAATACTAAGCATAGTGGCCTAGTACTTAGGGTGTTGCACTCATGATCATGAGAATGTGGTTTTGATTCCTGGATCAGGCAATGTGTTGTGTTCTTAAGCAAAGTACTTCATTTTGCATAGCTCCAATCCGCTCACCTGTAATGAATAACCCTGTGGCACATTGGTGCCCCATTCAGAGGGGACTGTTGTGATCTCAGTCACTTATATGCTGTGGAAACCAGGTAACTGGCCCTATCAGTTCTAGAACTCAAGACAGTAATGTCCCAGGTGTTGTTGTTGATGATGATGATGATGATTAAATACTAAATGGGTTTCAATATTTCTTGCCATCTAAAATGATTGCACTGCTGATAAATTTGCTATCCACGTTGCTATGATTTGATAGAACATTCTGAGGTAGTGTTTTATGGGTGAATGCTCTTTTAGTCTTTTAGCCTTTTAGTCCCCCTTTTCAATATGCAGGGATATGTACCTATTTAAAGCCTGGGATACATGTGATTAAAAGAAAGGTGACTAAATTTTGAAGCAAGCATCAAAATCTGCTTGTACAGTATCTGTATATCTGCATGGACCAGATTGATTAAATCTAGTTATTTTATATTTGTCATGTGTAGTATATCTTATTTAAGATAGCATTCCTGGTTCACTGTTAATCGGTGGTTTGGGAAGTATAAACAACTTTAAAACTTTTGCTTCATCATTTTTTCTTTTTTTTTTTTTTTGTGAACTGGAAAAATTGTATCTATGAAGTATTTTTTATATTGTGCACAGATGATAAGTGTAGTCAACTAACATGTTTTGTTAACTTATTCTCAAAATAGTATGATGTTTTCATCAATACGCCATGTCTTTGATGTCCTTCAAATTTTTTCAACTGTGGCTATGTGGTTAAGAAGTTTGCTTCTCAGCTATGTGGTTTCGGGTTCAGTCCCACTCTGTGGCATGTTGAGCAAATGTTTTTTATTATAGCCTTGAGCCAACCAAAGCCTTGGTTGATGGAAACTAAAAGAAGCCCACCATATTTATGAGTGTGTGTGTGAGAGAGAGAGAGAGAGAAAGAGAGAATATGTATATCTGATGCCTTTGTCTAAACATCAAATGATTGTTGTTAATGAATGTCATCCATTTCCAATATTCTGTGAAAACACATCTGGCAAATATTACCTTGCTTCAGACCAAAAGAGCTGATGTCCAGAAGGGTATCTGGCTGTATAACATCTGACTCAGTAAACTTCATCAGGTCCATTCCAGCATGGAAAAGTGGATGTTAAAATGATGATGATGATAAGAAAGCATATAGAAAAGAATGTGAAAATATTTTGAAGGAGATATTGGGTTATAAACGAAGACTTTTATCTTCATTATTCATGTTAAAGACAAGTTACCTAGATATCTATCTCTTACTGCGCTATTGACAACAGTATAAAGAGTTAGTTATGTGAAAATGGCTCACCTAGAGACTGTTCCTTCAAGAATTACCAGTTTGTTATAGTATTTAACCCTGTAGCATTTAAACCTGGCTCAAATATTCAACCGGTTTTATGTTCAAGTCAGCCAGATCTATCCTCTCACACCTACCCTATAATGTCATTCTAAAAGTAAAACATTGCATTATCAAAATCTCAGAGCTACGAGCCTATGCATTCTTCAAAACAATCTGAATAAATAAGCATTATATTTGACAGGGTCATCTGAATGCCAAAGAATTAAACATAAATGATACAAAAATCTTGACTGTAAAGCTGTTAATACCATTTGTTTTTCATATTGGGCTTAATTCTATAATGTAAATCTTTTGACATAGTGTTAGGACAGCCTGAAATTTGTGAGTGAAATTAGGTAAATGGAAACTGTAAAAACCTATAGATTGAACTGTACTTGTTGGCTGGTTGACATAATCCGTTACCAAGTTTAGCAACACTATCCGGTTCTTAATCACTTTTATGATTACTTTGTTACAAGTATTTGTGTTAAGTCTTATGGCATCTGGGAGAACCCATGCATTGTGGTTTCTCCCACCTTTTCTCCATTTATCTTAGAAACCTTGATAAATGTCATCAAGACTGCCCTAACTAAAACCATTTAAAAAAAAAGAACCAAGACAAAAACTAAAATGTTCCTGTCTTTCAAGCTTTGTATTTTATCAGCTAATGATTGGATATTCTTTCTAATGTCAGCTATTTAATTGTATAGTGAGTGCTAACCTACTTTTTTCTTACTCTACTCAGTAGATTGTTATTGTTTAGAGTGAAGACAAGTCTGTTGGGTCATAACAATGATCAAAGGTATTCAAGGCATGACTATCCTACCTTATAATGACTACATTATCATATATGTCCTTTTTGTTAAAGATAGTAGGGTGGGATTTAAAGGTGCTTTGACTGTATTTCTAATAGGTTGAGTAACTATGTAGAAACTTTCTCCTTGGTTTGAGTAAGTTAACTGAAATATATTACATGACTTGCTCAAGGTTGCAATGTTTTGGCTGTAATATGTTTTTCTTCAATTCCATATCTTAATATTTAAACCCTGGGGTAAAATTTCAAAAGGCTACTACTATAATACAGACTTACTATTTTTCATATGCTGGCACAAGTTCAATTGTTGTTAAATATGGATTATGTATAAAGACTGGCCCCTGTGCCAGTGACATGTAAAAAGCACTATCCGAGTGTGATCGATGCCAGGCCCGCCTGACTGGCTCCTGTGCTGGTGGCACATAAAGAGCATGGCCGTTGCCAATGTCGCCTGACTGGCCCTCCTGCTGGTGGCACGTAAAAGCACCCACTACACCCTCGAAGTGGTTGGCATTAGGAAGGGCATCCAGCTGTAGAAACATTATCAGACCAGATTGGAGCCTGGTGCAGCTGCTGGCTCTCCAGACTTCAGTCAAACCGTCCAACCCATGCCAGCATGGAAAACAGACATTAAATGATGATGATGATGATGTTTCTTAATAAGTGTAATTATGAACTTCTATCATACTTTTTATTTTGTATACTAATCTTGTTGTAATTTCTTTTAACAGACAATTGGAAAAACTCCCCTCAAAGTTTTTAGAATGTGATCATCTAGTCAAATTTTTTGCTCCATCAGATTCAAATGGATCCTCTACTTTCCGGTCAACTGATTTTCATTCAGGTTTGTCTACATAATGTCTTTTTAAATAATCCTTTTGCATGAAATTTTGAAACATATTTCCTTTAAACAAAACTTTCTTTTGTAAATAACTGCATATAAACCCCTTCCTCCCCTGCAAAAAAAAAAAAATCAAGAAAGGCTTGAAAAGTGACTTCAGGTCCTATATGTGAAATTGGGCCTCCCATAAGCTTTAATAAACTAAACGCTTTTTTCCTCTTTAATATGCACTGCTGTAAGTGGTGTGCATTTAATGTGCCCATGTGTCTTTTATGTCATCAAATACAGTGGAAATAAAAAAACAATTTTTTTTCTTCTCTGCCATCTGTTTTACCATGACAGCATTGTTTGACAGGTTTATGATAGGGCATATTGTCACTTCCACAAATGTCCTCCACTAATGAAAACTACAGTAATAAGGGAAATAACAATGGGAAGAATATTCAAGAACAGAACAGTTACTGTACTAACCAAAAAAAAAATCAAAAACATTTACAGTAAAAAGTCCTCAGGAACTAAATAAATGATTAGAATAATGAGAGTTCCAACCACTTGTAAGTACTATATAAAAAAATTATTGTAAATAAAGAGAAAGTGTGATGGATGGTCACCATTCTTATATCAAGATATGTTATGGCAAAGGACGAAAGAGTGAATATTTAGAAAGATAGATCTTAAGTATTGCATTATCTGCAAAACTTGAATGAAAAATGAGTCTGCATATATATGTGTCTCATCATCATCATCGTTTAGTGTCCGTTTTCCATGCTAGCATGGGTTGGACGGTTCTACTGGGGTCTGTGAAGCCAGAAGGCTTCATCAGGCCCAGTCAAATCTGACAGTGTTTCTACGGCTGGATGCCCTTCCTAACGCCAACCACTCCGTGAGTGTAGTGGGTGCTTTTTATGTGCCACCCGCACAGGTGCCAGACAGAGCTGGCAAACGGCCACGAACGGATGGTGCTTTTTATGTGCCACCGGCACGAGGGCCAGGCGAGGCTGGCAACGGACACGAACGGATGGTGCTTTTTATGTGCCACCGGCACGAGGGCCAGGCGAGGCTGGCAACGGACACGAATGGATGGTGCTTTTTACGTGCCACCGGCACGAGGCCAGTCGGGGCGGCGCTGGTAACAGTCGCGAAACGGAAGGTTCTCTTACATGCCACCGGCACTGGTAACACATCTGCAATTTCCATTGATCGATTTCGATTCTGATCCTCACTTGCCTCAACAGGTCTTCTATACATACATATGTACATATTTTGTGAGCCTGTTGGTGTTGCATAAAAAAAAAAAGCACTGGTGCTGGTGCCATGTGAAAAGCACCCAGTACACTCTGTAATGTAGTTGGCATTAGGAAGGGCATTCAGCCATAGAAACCTTGCCAAAATAGACAACAGAGCCTGGTACAATTCCTAGCAGCTCCAGTCAGACTGTCCAGCCTATGTCAGCATGGAAAACGAATATTAAATAATGGTGGTGGCAGTGCACACTTGCATGTGTGTGTGTGTGTGTGTGTGTGTACCCTAGTTTTGACATTGTGATGTTTATAAATGAACATCACTATTATATGTGATGCCATTTATTCCCAGTCTTTTGGAGAAAACATGTCTGGCCATATGAAATGTTACCTTTGCTTGGAAACAGGTGAGTTTTGGTGACAGGAAGAATATCAAGCTGCAAATATTTAGCCTCAAATTCCATCAGACCCATACAAGCATGATAAAGTTGATATTAAATATATATATATATATATATATATTTCTATCCTTTTATATAAATATATATATTTATATCCTTCGTATAGGTGCAGGAGTGGCTGTGTGTTAAGTAGCTTGCTTACCAACCACATGGTTCCAGGTTCATTCCCACTGCATGGCACCTTGGGCAAGTGACTTCTACTATAGCCTCAGGCCGGCCAAAGCCTTGTGAGTGGATTTAGTAGACTGAAACTGAAAGAAGCCTGTTGTGTATATATATATATATATATATATATATATATATGGTTGTGTGTGTATATGTTTGTGTGCCTGTGTTTGTCTCCACCAACATCACTTGACAACTGATGATGATGTGTTTACGTCCCCGTAACTTAGCGGTTCGGCAAAAGAGACCAATTGAATAAGTACTAGGCTTCCAAAGAATAAGTCCTGGCGTTGATTTGCTCGACTAAAATTTGAAACAAGATTTGTGAGGATCCTCCACGTTTATGAAGGCATATTGTTCATGTTGTGATTTAAAGAATAGACACAATACATGAAGGCATTCTCAGTAGTTAGGTTGACTTTTTGTTTTTTCTTTTGGTGAATACTTTTTCAATCTCTCCTAAAGATGGGCGAAGGTGTGGGCAGCTAAGAGACCAAAGCTATGAATAGTAGACCAACTTACTCATAACTAGAGATTTCTAGCATACCACCATCACTTTTGGGTCTGTAACAGGTCCTTGGTTTCTCATAGTAAATGTACTTAGTACTTCATCATTATTCTCTTGGCAGGTTATTCTTGTTGTTGACAGTCTGTGAATATGTTTAGAAGAATGTGACTCAGCTGATATAGCTTTGACCAGGCCACAAACTTGTTCAGTGTTTTGAATTGTTTTAAGGTAGAACTCTTGGCACCATGAATAAGGGTCATAGAAACTTGTGACATTAAATGACATGCTAGTGTCATTCTCTCTCTCTCTCTTTCTCTCTCTCTCTCTCTCTCTCTCTCTCTCTCTCTCTCTCTCTCTCTCTCTCTCTCTCTCTCTCTCTCTCTCTCTCACACACACACACACACACACACACACACACAGGGTGGTGGGGGACCACAAAAACATACAACCTTTTATTCTATTCTTGGAAACTGACCTCCTTAAATGTGACAGGGTGGGAATTGAGGCTCACCTGTGAAAATTAGGTTGCATAATAATTTCTGTCAACTCAACCTGAAGAACAAATAAATTTACAAATATTGAAAGCTATACAATCTGATACCCCTTTCAGGTATCCAAATATCAATCCTTTCTACTTATAGGCACATAGCTCGAAATTTTGAGGTTGGGGGCCCAGTTGATTACATTGATTCCTGTGTTCAACTGGTACTTAATTTATTAGCCCTGACAGGATGAAAGACAAAGTTGACTTTGGCAGAATTTGAACTCAGAACACAAAGATGGACAAAGTGCTGCTAAGCATTTTGCCTGGCATGCTAATGATTCTGCCAGCTTACTGCCTTAGGGTATCCAAATAATAATAAAATAATATTGTGAGGAAATACTTGAATATTACTATAGACCTCTGCAATGAAGGAAAAAGTCAATCAAGAAAAGCCCTTTCCATGACTAAGTGGATAAAGTCAAATATAAAGTTATCTTCTATTCTGTGGTTTTAAAATCAAATATATCTCCACTTCTCTGTGACGATGGTTCTTATAAAAGCACTCCTTCATTTACCATTTGCTCAAAGAAGAAACCATCTCTCACAACTTTTACAGCATTACTCTCATGATTCAAGTCAGTTGTTATTTGAAGTTACTGCCCTCTTGGACATGTCAAGAACTGTATTTCTATTTTGGCAGGTTTTTATAGTTGGATGCCCTTCATAATGCCAACCACTCGAGAGTGTACTGAGTACACTTCATTGTGGTACTAAGCATTGGAGAGGTTACCTTGCCTCCACAAGAATTCTGAATACTCTACCATGTCTCTTCATTCAAGGCAGATTTATCAAGAGAATGACAGGAGGCAGAGTAAGAGGAGAGACTCAAAATGTTGTGGATGATAGTATGATAGAAGAGGTGAGAGAGAATGTTGGACATACAGGTCACTTCTTTTTTGAAAGAACACAGCAATCCAGTGGCATTCACCAGAACCCTGTCTGAAAAGCAGTGGTACTAAGTATATATGACATCAATCTGTTTCCCTCCTTTGCTCCTAATAATGTTGTCAGACAGATAAAATCATATGGTGGACCACATGTTCTGCAGACAAAGCCAACATGATGCTAGAGATTAAGACAAATAAAGATATTTATGTGTACCGCCAACTAGGTGGCTTCGGGTTCAGTCCCACTGTGCATCACCTTGGGCAAATGTCTTCTACTATAGACCCAGGTTGACTAAATCTTTAGCAAGTAGATTTGGTTGATTGGTAGATAGAAACTGGAAAAGAAGGCCATCATATTATCAACAACATAATTTTTAAGATGTGACATGGAGAGCTGCAACAGATACTATAAAGCCATAGCCAGCAAGAAGGAACACAGCAAGCATGCATTCTAATTGCATCTGCATGCCAGAATTCATCCGCACATTTTTGAACAAAGCCCATTCACAGGAGGCTATGTGAAGCTATTGGAGGTTGTAGTCAAATCCTGGCTGGAAAGGGCTGCTCCTGGAAAGCCATGTGTGTGATAACAGGATTCAGATGCTTACCACACCTCTGGAAGTAATCATAAGAGGTTGTCGGAGAATTTTTACAACTTCATCCACCCCAGTTTCTAGCCTCCTAATTCCCCCAGTTGTAATCCCATAGATTACTATGTATGAGGTGCAGTAGAGAAAGACACCAAGCACTTTGCCTACAATGCCAAGACCAAGGATGTGTTTGAAGATTTTCCCATGGACACAGTGAAAAATGCACACATCAGGTTCCAGAGCTGCCTTGAGTCCATGGTGGAAGCTGAGGGTGGTCACCTTGGGTAAACTGCTTTCTCCTAGCCATAATCTGGTTGATATGTTTTGGTTTTTGAAAATACTTCTTTTGGAAGAGATATTGTGTTTTCTCTTCCTTTTATGCAAACTGGGAAATTTAGTCCAAACACCCTATAAACTGATATAGAGTAAATAGAGGTGCTTTAATCTTTAGTCTTGATGCTGACAACTTTTCTGATGCTGGTGTAACAAATAAGAATGTGCTTAATTGCATTGGAAAGTGGTTGGTAATAGAAAGGGCATCAGGCTATTACAATTACAGACACAAAAAAGATGGCTAATTTCTCCTGTTGCTCTGTGTGTGTGCACACGCACGCACACCAAATGATGAAGCTACATGATAAATGGTGATATGCTGAGAAATCTTTCCAACCTATACGAGAAAAATGGATGTTAGATGATGAATTACAATGATTTATTTCAGAGAAATGATAAGGTGTATGACTAAATCTTTTACAATGTATAATCATTTATCTATTGAGTTAAAATTCGAATTTTCAGTTAAGATAAAGTGATGAGACATAAGACAAACAAAATTATTTAAAATTAAAGACATTCTGAATGTTAAGAAGATTCAATTTCCTAAAACAAAAGCATCAGTGAGTCATAATCATCATCTAATGTCCATTTTATATGCTGACATGGGTTGGTTTGGTTAGTCAGGAGCTGGAGAGTTCTGTTTTATCATGATTTCTATGGCCGGATGTCCTTCTTAATTCCAACCACTTCACAGTGTACTGGATGCTTTTTACAAGGCACTGGTATGGGGTGTTTATAATATACTTTATAGAGTTTTTTTTTTCTTGGAAAAAAAAACTGTTTTCTAGAGAAACAAAATCTTCTGGTACTTTATGTCAGCTTTTTTTCTACTGCAACTTTAATCTTTATCCTCCATAATGCCATTGACTGTTCAACAATGCATCAAGCTGTTCCTGCAAAAAGGAGACAAAGTCATCAAATTTAGACTGAACACTCTGTAATATCTTGAGTAATTGCCATTCTAGATGGATTGCCTATGTTGTGGCTTGAGGAGTTTAATGTCGCTTCTGTATATTGTTTCTTTTTTGACATGGTTTTAGCCCATGGACTTTAACCATGTCACCTGTTAAAAAGTGTTATAACGTTCAGTTATAAAAATGCTTATCCAATAAATATTTTTTTAATAGAGATTTTATTTTTAATTCCAGCTAATGAACAACCTGTGATATCTCCATACAATCAGAAGTCTTTCAACGCCGTATCTCCCTCAGGTAAGAAATATATTTTGTTTTGAATCTTAGGTATTTTGAATACTTTTTTCTCTTCATTAGTTTAAACAGTTGATTTTTTTTGTCTTTGTGCATTATATATTTTGAGTACATTTTTATATTTGAGTTAAAATTTTAGATTTATTGTAATTATAGAATACTTCTATTTGCTTTTCACTCTTTCTTCCCAACAAACATTTGTAATTGATTTTAATTAAAGTAATTTCTTGTAGCTCATTTGGTTGTACTTAAGTGTAATTTTGTAACCATTAACGATTTATTGACTAGTAGATATGGTGGTGTTTTCTGTTTCTGAAGAAAGAAAAGAGTGAAAAAAGAAAATCCCTTTCTTTAATTTATCGCCTAGATTAATATCAAACTGGATTGAGGGAGGTAAAATTAAAAGCTTGTTTATGACTAGAATGGGATGATTGAGCTCAGCTGTTTTGGTGTTAAAAAATAATTTATTAATTTCTCATCTTTCTAAATTAAAACTGTAAAGGAGCACATGTAAGTGTTCTGTGCCAGTCATCATCAACATCCACTGGCACGGGTGCCAGTCATCGAATTTGGTTCAATTTCGATTTTACTTGCCCCAACAGGTCTTCGCAAGCAGAGTTTAGTGTCCAATGAAGGGAGGTTGGCATGGGTGCCAGTCATTGAATTTGGTTCGATTTCGATTTCACTTGCCTCAACAGGTCTTCGTCTGTAGCAAAATAAGGCATAGTAATTTGGTAGTATGAATTTTTGAATCTAAAAATATGCAGAATAAAAACCAGTTTTCCACCTCTTAGCATCCGACATTTGTCTTCAAATGGGTTTTGTGCCCAGATGGCAGCACCACATTGTATCACACTTGTTTATGAATTTAATGGGAATTCTAATTGTATATACTTTATGCAAATCATTTTTAGTCCCAGTATGTCCCTGTGAGATCCCTTTTCCTTTGCTATTAGAATAAAGAAATGTTTTACTCTTTGGTCATAATCATGTACCTTTTCAGTGCTGCTTTTATTTGTTAAAGATTGGTTCTAGAATTAGAACCAGTAATGTGTATTTACTTGTAAATAACAGTGTTAAAGATTCAAGTACAGGGGTGAAGTGTAAAGATCCTTGGTAAATATTTTTGAAAACCTGAAATTATTATTTTGTTTTTTTTTATACTGAAATAAAGTAATATTCTTATTAAAGACTTTTATTATTTCTTGATAAAAGTTTTAAAATGTATACATGTAACTTTTTCAGGGGAACTCGGTAATCGACAGCATCATCAATCTACATATTACAATCCACATCATTCTCAATTACCATCAAATAATTACAGGTAATAATTTCTTACGTTACCATTCTACTTTTTAACTCTTTACATATTTTTTCTGTGAACTGCTCAGCCATGAAAGCTGAGTGTGTAATCTGTTAGATTATGTGGCTTATCCCATAGTACATCACAGTGGCTGAAATAAGATTTGAACTTTGCAACCATTGTCTCTTTCTATTGGAAGTCCTTATTCTAAGTCAGTATGTATAAAATATGTTTAAAACGGTGTTCATATTTTGCCTCAGTTGCCTTACTTTTCTCAAAAATTTTTCTTTGAAATTTAGCCATAAAAGCTTGTTAAAATTTTCCCTGAAAAAGTGGTGAGCTGGCAGAATTGTTAGCATACTGGACAAAATGCTTAGCAGCATTTCATCTGCCTTTACATTCTGAGTTCAAATTCCACTTATGTTGACTTTGATTTCTATCTTTAATAAGTACCAGTCAAAGTTGACTTTGCCTTTCATCTTTTCAGGGTCGATAAATTAAGTACCAGTTGAATACTGAGGTCGATGTAATTGACTAGCCCCCCCCCCTTCCCCCAAAATTTCAGTTCTTGTGCCTATAGTAGAAAAGAAGTACCAGTCAAGTACTAGGGTCAATATAATCAACTTAACCTCTTCCCTGAAATTGCTAGCCTTGTGTCAAAAATTTGAAACCAATATCTTCTCTGAAAACAAAATAAAGTTCATGTTAAGATTAGATGAACTTGTAGAGTGCAAGATGATGATTCTTGTTGTGGAGGGTAACTAATGAAAACATTTGAACTTGATGATATGGTCGATAGTACAGCACCTTAACTTCAAAGCTGTTAGTCAAATCTAGTTATTTAATTGTGTATATAATCAAGTATTAAGAAAGTTTCTCACAAGCTACCAAAGTTGATGAAAAAAGGAATTGACTTTCTTGCATCCATATTCAAATTTTTTTTATGGTGAGTGGATGTAAATTTCAGTGATGATTAAACCATTTGTTACGTAAACAACTCTTTGGTACAATAAAAAGACTTAATATCAAATGATGTTTATTACATTCCAACTTTTAATAGTACAAATGTAGTTGATAGGTTCTGTTACTAATTGATCTAATTAGTGCTGGAAATGGTTATAATGAATGCATAATAGTTATAGCAAGGAAAAGAATGAAAGAAGCTATTGTTAATAGAAGTTATATTCTCCATGCAAAAGGTATTTATGAAATATCTGTAAGTGGTGAGGCATACTAATGAAACATGAGCATTGAATTTGGAGGATCTGTGGAAACTGAATAGAAATAAATTTGTGGTTATGATTTGTTGAATGCATAACATCAACATGTATGGAAGGCAAAGGCACATTTGAACTGAGAGAAGGGATGATAATTAAGAATGTCAATCTCTGGATGTAGGAGAGATAACTGTGTGTGTGTGTGTGTGAGAGAGAGAGAGAGAGAAAAGGCAAAGAGTACTACCTGAAAAGTACTATGTTCCAACAGTGTTAGGTACCTGAGCAAGACAATTAAAAAGATACAAGAATTAAATGATGGGATGACCCAATTTTTAGATATTGGGTGTCATTAATGAGATGATACAGGACTGAGGAGAAAAATGGAAAATAAAAATGGGTATTGAATCAGCAGTGATGAAGACATTACAGAAGATTGACAAGTTAGGAATTTTATATGTTACCAGTTTTATTTCAGAAGAGAGGAAAATGTTTTCAATATATTTTTAGTATCTATGACAAAAGCACTCTTTGAATCTGTAATGACCTAAAACTTAAGTAAGATGTATTAGTTGCTCTGTTTGCTTCAATTATATTAATTTTACTCCTTATGGACTGATGTTGAATATAATGTTCCAATGTAAATAGAAACATCTTCTCTAACAACTCTAGATTTATAGAACCATCACACCTCTGCCAGCATAAAAATATGGTTATTTTTATTCTTATCTACTCAGTAGTGTTTAACATTTTGATGATACTAAATCACTAATTCTTTTATAATAATCAAGTTATATTAGCAGGAGCCATTAGAAAAATTAAGAAAAACTAGGGTTACTGAGAAGATAAACATTTAGCATTGAAGATTAGCAATAGTTATTTTATTCTCAATAACAAGATTCTCCAATATACAATCATAACATTAAGAAAGGAAATAATGAAATATTGTTGATAAACAGAACAAAAATTATTCTTAAATACTCTTGTGCCAATAGAATTTGAAAGTGATTCAACCAATTTATTTTGCTATTGTTGAGATAAATTTAGATTTATTGATGAATATTTTCTTAATCAAATAGGCTTGCCAATCAACTTTATCATAAAAAGCATGATTTTTTTCTTAAAGTTTTTTTATTTTATAATTTTTTCTTTTATAGTTGAAACACCCTACCTTCATATACACACTTACACAGATATTCTATTAATAAATAATTAAAATATCATTTGCTTGATTATTTACAGAAGAGTGAGTGTTTTGGTGAATAACCCTTATCTGTTTTCAGATTCAGTTTTGTGCTCGAGCTGAATTTTTTTATTTTTAAAAACATTTCTCACATAGAATGAAAATAGATTTTTCTATTATAGCTTTATCTTTTCACAGGTAACATTAATACAATGATTATTCAATTAATATCCTTTAACTGCTTAACACTTACATTAAATATGTAAAGTTTAGTTTTCACACCTAGATGTCCTTCCTACTGTTAATTTAACTGCATCCTAAAAGTGGCACCTATTTCAGCCAGAGGTTTATAGTTGTTTTTGTTAGCATGGTGAAAATGCAAAGAGTTTTGAAAATTTGGGATATAACACAGATAAATATTATTTGTTTGTGCTGTGAATCATTTAATCTTGAAATGTAAATTGTTGCAATATATGTCTTCATTTATAATTTGTATAATTATAGCTTATTTTAACATGTTCATTATCTTGTTTCAATATGTTAATTCAACTCTGATTATTGCAGTAACAATAGGACTGTCTTGATGAATAACCAGCTGAATGCTCCCTGCCAGGGTATCTCTCCAATGTATTCCCCTTCATCGTCACCCCCACCTGTGGTTGCATCATTGCACTCATCACTGCAGCAGTCCAACAGCCGGTCAGGCTCTCCTGCTAGTGTAGATGGTAGTTCTTCAATAAACTCCAAACACACAAGTTTTGAGCCGGAGGTAAGTGTTCACTATTTTGAAAGCAATCTTTTTTTTTAAAAGCAGCCTGTTCATATAATCCTTTTGTAAAAGATGTGACTATAGCTTTTCATCTTCCTAAAATCAAAGGAAATTTAATGTGTAAAAGAAAACAAAATGTAATTTTCAATTTTTAATTCCTTTCATTTTTCATTCTACTGGTATACCATTTTCTTGATACAATTGCTACTTATCTCAATATCACTGTCACCTTCTATGCAGACATAGGTTGGATTATTTAACAGGATCCTCAGCTCCAGTGTCTACTTTGGCATAGTTTCTACAATTGGATGCCTTTCCTAATGTCAACTATTTCACAGGGTGCATTGAGTGCTTTTTTGTGGCATTGGCACAAGTGAAGAAGGAAAAGAACAATTTAAGTAGTTGGCATGTATGTATGTGTATTATGTGTGTGTATGTGTATCATCATCATTTAGCATCTGTTTTCCATGCTGGCATAGATTAGCTGACTTGGTAAGCTGGAGAGCTGCACCAAGTTCCAGTCTGATTTAGCATGGTTTCTATGGCTGGATGTCCTTCCTAATACCAACCACTCTGAGAGTGTAATGGGTGCTTTTCATGTGCCATTTACATGACACAGGCAACAGCAATGACTACAATATTAGTTGGCTTGGTGAGTCTTCTCAAGCACAGCATGTTGCCATGGTCTCGGTCACTTGTCATTGCATCTGTGAGGCCCAGCGTTCAAAGGGTGCTTTTTATGTGCCACCAACACAGGTGCCTGTCACATAACACTGGCATTTGCCATGACTATGGCTTCACTTGGCTTGATAGGTCTTCTCAAGCATGACATATTGCCAAAGGTCTTGGTCACTTGTCATTGCCTCTGTGAGGCCCAAAATTCAAAGATCATGCTTCATCACATTGTTCCATATTTTCCTGGGTCTACCTCTTCCACAGGTTCCCTCCACAGTTAGAGATCAGCACTTTTTTAACACGGTTGTCCTAATCTGTATGCATTACATGCCATACCAGCGCAGTCATCTCTCTTGCACACCACATCTGATGCTTCTTATGCCCAGCTTTTTTCTCAAGATACTTACTCTCTGTCATACATGCACATTGACACTGCACATCCAGCCTATGCATATCCTCAACAGTCACAGCCCATGTTTCACTACCATGTAACATAGCTTTTCACACTCAAGCATCATACAATCTTTTCACTCTGAGGGAGAGGCCCTTTATTACCAACAGAGGTAGGAGCTCTTTGAACTTTGCCCAGCCTATTCTTATTCTAGCAGCTACTCTCTTGGGGCATCCACCTCCACTACTGACTTTGCCATGTAGATAATGGAAACTATCAACTACTTCTGGCTTTCTCTCCTGGCATTGGATGGATCCTATTTTCTGTACATTTTTAGTGTTTATTTGTACCTGTGCACCTTCCACAACACAGACTATTTTCCCTGTTAACCATCCTTGATATTGCTGCACCTGTTATGTGACCAGAGCTGTATGGGTCACTCATCTGAACATCTTTTTCTTGTTTCAGTTGTTAGACTGCGGCCATGCTCTGGCATGGCCATGAAGGAGTTAGTTAAACAAATTACCCCCCGGTACTTACGTTTTTTTTTTTGTTAAATCTGGTACTGTTCTATCAGGCTCAGGGTTACAGTAGAAGATACTTGCCCAAGGCTGCCATGCATTAGGATTGAATCTGAAACCACATGGTTGCAAAAGCAAGCTTTTTGAATCACACAACCATATTCCATCATGACAACATAGGGGAATAAAAAAGCGACAGGTATAAAATGATGTTGATATATGTAGAGGTATATTTGCATACAAGATATTCCCATGCTATTTCTCTCTTTCCATAATTTTTTGAAGAACATTTTCCTGAAATTTATCTAGAAAATTGTAAAACATTTATCTATAATACCCCTTTAAACATGATCTTTACAGTTCTATATCTGAGTGTACATAAGCACATTTTCTAAGGAACTCCTGTTAAAAGCCACATTAACTTTATTTCTTACAGTCCAAAGATGAAGAGAAGTTATATTTTCAGGAAATTCAGAAGAACAGTCGGTAAGTATTAGGAATTGGTTTCTACTTTAGAACTAGAACATACTTCAGTTTGATCAATTCTATAAAGCTCAAGTGTGACTCGCATTAAAATACTGCTTATATATCTGGTACAGTGCTGCTCCTACACAAATAAGCATATATCTGGTGTTGCTACTACATATACAAACATTTGAATTCAAATATTTGATTGGTAAAAACTCACTAACATACTACAGCTATTAGCTTTCAGATGTGCTGTTTCTTCTCTCTCTCTTTTTTCTTTACTGCTTCTATGGTTTCTGCATCTCTGACCAGTAAAATGCACAACTCCCCTCCCTGATGTATTTACCTCTATTCATTTTCTTATCTCCTGTGTTTCTCAGCTAATAAAACCCAAATCAAATACTCTACCCAATCATTTTGCCCAGAACTCCAAGATTCTGGTATTCCTTTTCTGCTCATATTGTTTTTTTTCCCACTCCAATCATCATTCTACATGCAATAGGGCCTACATGTAAAGGGCATCATTTTACATGTAAAGGGCCTACAAAAGTCATGAGTGCCTCTTCTTAAAAAGAAAAGAATACTATTTATAATTTTAAAATTAAGTACCAGTTATGCCCTGGGGGTCAATGTAATCGACTTAATCCCTTTGTCTGTCCTTGTTTGTCCCTTCTATGTTTAGCCCCTTGTGGGCAATAAAGAAATAAGGAGTTGGCCAGGCAGGAGCCTGCACCAAACTTCTGTCTGTTTTAGCAAGGTTTTTATGGCTGGATGCCCTTCTTAATGCTGACCACCCATCAGATTGCAACAAAAGAGTTGACTGGTCAGATCCATGAAAACTAATGTCATAAATATTTCTTCTCCACTAACTTTTTGTAAAGTAAATGCTTTTCTTTCAGGATACATTTTATAACTTTTTATTAATTTTTCCCTTTTTATATTTTCTAGTGACAAACGCCATTTAAATGGTGTAATTGATTATGGTAATCTGACAGGAATGCCACCAACATTGCAACCTCCACCTGTGTGTTCAGCCAATGTGGGGCCTTCTCATCCCACTATGACCTGGCCCCCTTATTCAGCAATTAAGAATGCATATCAAATAACTTTTCCAACTGGACATCAGCATCAGCAGCAACAACACCATCACCATCATCATCACCATCATCATCCACAGCAGCAGGGTCCTCGTGCAGGAATTACACAATCTGTAGCTGTCAATAACTCTTATTTTTATTATCCACATATTCCCCATGCCCCTAGTGTTCTTCCTTCAGTATCATCATGTACTGCTGACAGTTCACCTGTTGGTTCTGACTACTGCAGTCAACCACCCAGCCCTGGGGCTCCATCAGTGACAAATATCACTGCAGTTCCGGCTTCTTCATCTTCAGTTGCATCGGATGATAGTGATAGAGGTAAAAGCTGATTTTTACTTGAATGTACTTTTTTTATGGAGTTTGATTTTTTGGGTTTTGCTTACGATATATTTGTGATTCATAAATATTTTTCACATTGATTATGAAATATATTGTTTTCATGATGTTTGTTTTTCTTTTTATAACTATAAAGAGACAAGGTTTATGTTGATAGTGTGTTTAGGCTGTTCTAAAGACAGGCCAATAGTATTTAAATTTAAAATCAATTTTGAGTTAAAAACATTTCCCATCTTCTAAATGTTGCAGATATTGTGATGTAAGACCTAATTAAAAGGGTTTTAGATTTGTCATTTACAAACAGAGTTTTTAACGTAGTTTCAGATGTAGCGAAATTGAAAAGATTAATTACTCTGGCATTAGTTTTAGATTGTCATTAGAAAGTAAAGTTAGGGGAATCTGTAATAATTTTCTAATATAGGGGACTGCTTTGATTAAATCCACCCCAGTTTTTGGTATTATATTTTATTGATCCTGGAAAGATGCGAGATAAAGTCAACCTTTGCAGAATTTGAATTTAGAATGTAAGGAGCTGGAGAAAATACTGCAAAGCATTTTATCTGACACTTTAATAATGCTGCCAGTCCAAAAGCAAGGTAAATTTTTACAGAGAACATGAATGGCATAGTATGTTAGCACGAGTATGGAAAGACAGATAGATAGCCAGGCTTGCATCCTATCAGTTCAGTGATAATGATAGAGGTTCTGTCTTTGTGGTGAATATCAGAATTTATATATGTACTTAATGCTTGTCACTTTATGAACCTCCGTGATCCACTAAACCTGTGCTGATTTCCATAGCATGAGAGAGAAATTTTCTCCTGAACCTAACTTTTCAAGAAGGAGAAATGTAAGTTGTCTCTGAAAGAAAACCACTGAATCACCATTGCTTTCCCAGTTGAATTATAAGTATCCCTTTGAAAAGGCTCTTAGAGTTTTATGGAATTTGTCTGTGAGAGGTTATTGTTTGGTCAATGAAATATCACACTGCTGGTAACAAGATTCTTGACTACTTAAATTTCTTAAGGTGATTGTGCATATACTTACATGCACATGCAATATCCATAAGCACTAGTGGATATTACTAAACATATAGGAACAAATCTTATGTGAGGATAATTGTTGAATAATCCTGAACTTTGGAACTTTGTTTTCAACATTTTGGCGTCCAGAATAGTTATATAAAACTGTTTAATGCACATGTTCTCAGAAAATATAACGGAGGAAAACATGGAGAGAAAAAAAAAAACTGCATAGACTTTTTAGAAAATGTTTATGAAAAATTTTTTAAAATCCCAGTTTTTTGTTTTAGTTTGATTTTGATTTTTATGTTGAAAATTTGTAACAGTTAGTATTAGTATTCTGTAATAAATTTTTACCATATTTATTTTCATGTTAGGATTAATTGACTGATTCTGTAAATTACAATATCCATATGAACAGATAGAAAAATTGTTTTAAAAATCAAAATTGAAATACACTTATTAATAATTTTCCTGTCTTAGATAACAAGTGAGGGGTTCCACAATTTTTTTGCTGAGCAACGTACCCTGAATATTTATAGTGATGCAAAGTTTGGGGTGTGCATTGGTCTACTCCATCCACCATGTTAGCATTACCTGTACAACTGTGCAATGTACCATATGTTAGAGTTGATGTGATTGCAGAGCAATGTGAAATGAAGTGTTTTGCTCAAGAATATTATGCACCACCCAATCTGGAATCAAAATCAAGATCTTGAAATTGTGAGCGCAGTACTCTGATTGCTATGCCACATGCCTTCACAAATACTAATTTCCTAAGTGGAGAAGTTATATTTATTTTTCATCGCGATTTGTTGATAGGAATGGAGTTATGGTAATTTGTAGTTGTTACTTTTCGAATATATGTATTTGAGAAAACTGACATTTTGTATTGCTCATGTTTCACAACGTAGTTGAAAATTCAGAAACTAAAACAATATCTTGTTGTTAGTTTATAGTGCCTCTGAATGGCTTTGAAAAATTGTTCTCAAGAAAATTCGGCAAAATGCCAGAATGTAAAGTGAGCAAGACAAATGAAAAGATACAAAATATAATGATTAGTCACACTAATCAATTTTTCTTAGTGGTCAAACTATATAGGGTCTACATTTAGCATATTAGGAGTCCACCTAGTGGTCATTGCTCTTATATATATGTAGTATAATTTTCTGAATCTTCAGATTTTTTCAATATGCTGGGCCATTGGTTTTAATTGATATTAATCTAATTAATATCAATTTTGTACCCTTATTATTTAAATTTATATGTATATAAATATTTTGTTTCTGTACCATCATATTTTCGTTTAATCATTGTTCTCACTTGGTACCGTTTTCTTTTCAGTCAAGACTGGTAAGGAGACTGAACAGTGTTATGATCAGGACTATAGGAAAAAAGAACTTGGTAAACCCAACTTGAAACCACAGCAACCTCTCTTGAAATCTACAGCCAGAGGTCAAGTGGACGATCAGACGAAAGGGAATATACAACAGATTTACCTTGACCATCAACAGTTACCTTTTGGAAATGTAACAGGTGGCTATAACACTGTCTCTGAAAATATACAATCTGTACCACCACACCGTCACCATCTTATTACAGGTCGAACTACATACAAGGCACAGCCTGCGCACACAAATTTAGGAATTAACCCCAAAAATATGATTAACATGCCTCCTGATGGCAAATCTACGACTCCAATTGTGCCTTCAATGTTTAATCACAACTCTGACATGACTAATTTGAGTACAACTGTTATTAATTCAACTACTCCAACTTCTGTTCTTGCAACTGCAGACAACACTGCACAGCATTCTCTCTATTCAGTAGGTACATGGACGCGGAGTTTAATTCCTGTATGCACACGGACTGCTGTTGCATGCTCAACTAGTGCTCTAGTTTCAACAGGCTCTTCAAATTCCAGTCCACCACCAAGACAAAATATAGGTAATATGAAGAATAGTAACATATGTTCCAATTCAGTACCTCAGTCCCCACCTAGTGCTGCTCCTGATTCAACCTGTTCATCCTCATCTGACCAAGCTAGTGGCTTGGCCACTCTGAACTTCCTTGCACAATGCTCAAACCAAAGTAGTGTCATTACTAACACCATCGTTTATTCATCTCAAACATTGAACTCAAGTTCTCCGAGCCAAGTTTCTACAGGCCGGTCGGGAATGTGCAAAACATGTGGCTGTGATGGCTACCATCAATTAGGTGTCATTTCTTCTCCTGTGGCTCCACCAGCCAATAATATCCCTCCTAACCATTGGCCATCCTTTGCAGGGAACATGGGCTACATGCCACAAAATTCTAATGGTTTGATACCACTTCACTACCCAATGCAATTGGTTAGTGCGATCCCAACTGATCACGTATATAACAACCCTACTAACATAAGTTTGGTGCATTTGAACTCTTCAAATCAAGCAGCTGTATCATCATCGTCATCCTCTACGTCTTCATCATGTATGCTGAGCCAGATGTGTAACTATGCATCTTTGGGTCTACATGCCACGCCACCACAACCACAACAGTACACCATGACAATGATTAGCAATAAACACTGCAGGTCGTGTTTTAACTGTGGAGGATCTGATCATGTTGCCAGTGATTGCAAGGAAACATCTATGGAAGCTATGACAGGTAACTTATTACTTTCTTTCAAATATTCATCTATTTTTCACTAAACATTTTGTTAAACCCTAATATGTTTTTATGTGCTTTTTTTGATTTGTATTCAAGATTATTGTCCTTCGTTTATTCTTACTGAAAAACGAAACTTTTTTTCTCTCTGCTTATTGACGATCAAATTTCAATTCTAATATGAAATAGCTTTGCTTATTAATATCCAACTTTTTTTCATATTAAATAATATGGCACTTCCTTAACTCTGACACATCTTCATCACCATTTCTTCCCTTTTCCCACTGAGGTAACCATGCCCCTCCCCCACACACACACAACAAGAGGCCTGTTTTCGTTTCTCTGTCATACTTTAACCTCTCATCATTTAGCATAAAGCCACCTCCCTCAATACTGCACACCCTCAGTTGAAGAATCTTGTTTTGTGAGTTACTTGGTGATCTCACTAGTGCCAGTGCTGCGTAAAAAGTACCCAGTACACTCTGTAAATTGGTTGGCATTACGAAAGGCATCCAGCCATAGAGATCATACCAAAGCAGACATTTGAGCTTGGTGCAATTCTCTAGCTCACCAACTCCCAGTGAACCATCCATCTCATGCCAGCATGGAAAACAAACATTAAATGGTGATGATGATGTAATTTCCCAACTTGCTCAATGTAACAACTAATTTTTCCGTAACAAATTCCCTTCTGCTTTTGTGATAAAAATCACAGGTTTCAGATTTGAATTATAAGATAGTCACATTCAGAGCATTGATTAAATGATGAAGTCTGATCTAAAATGACTGTTCATATCTTCTTACTGCTTAATCTTGGGCCACTCAGATGCTTTAGTATTGTCAACCACTCTTCTTCAACAACAAAATGTATTTTATATATATATCATTATGTATTACTGTTAGACTCGGATGTTGTATTCAGTGTTTTTATTTCTTGTATAGAGAGATGCTAATATTTATCAGTTATGGTGAAAGCAAATACCACCATAATTGCTATCAAAAATCATATAAAATTGTGAAAGGTACTTTCCAAGTCGCTGTAATGCATAGATAATTATGTTTCCATCAGTTTTCCACACAAGTATGGATTGTATATTTCTGAAAATATTGATATTTTAATTCTCACATTTTCTTTTCCATTTTCTGATGCTAGCGTAACAATTGCATATTAGTAAGCTATTAATGCAAGTTTATTTCCTGCTATTAACCATTTTACTCTAACATTGGCTTGGTAGCTATTTAACAAATGAAGTAATATGTCTTAATTTAATGAAACACTAATTACATGTTAGCCATTACAAGGTTTGAACTTAAGACTAAATTTATTACTGCGGTAACTTAACCTCATAGCTAATGTGCAATGTGGCAAAAGTAACATGTTGGTAAGAACTGACAAGTAGAGCAATCAGCATGTGTTCTATTGCTGACAGGCTTCTTACTACTGTCATAAATGATTTCAGTTGCTGTCAAAGTAGAGATGTTTGTGAAGAATTTGAAGAATTTCTGGTACTAATGCTTGTGTAACTTGTGAAGTTGCATAGGACTTGAACATTTTCAAACTCTATAACAGAAGGTGTTTTCCTTTCAGTATAAATTTAAAGAATATTTCTAAATTCATTTAATTCTTTTGTCAAGAAATAGCTACATTGTAGAGATTCTTGGATAACAGATTCACTGCTCTTGTGTATCTACTTTAAATACTCATAAATATGTATACATATACACACACACACTCACAATCAGATATGCAAGTATGTGGTTAACTGCTAATGCCTTTATATATATATATATATATATATAACATCAGGAAATAATTGCATAGGACTTAAAAATTCTCTTGTATTAACATTAAGCTGAAAATACGAAAATACTTGGGTATTTGTTTAAGGATTTCCCACTTACTCACTGTTTTTGCTGGGTCCCAAAGGATTTGCTTGTTTGATAACAGAAAGGTTTATTTGAATTCAGAATGCAGAGCTAATCTACTCAAGGATACACTGATAATGTGGACCTAAAAGCAAAGTACATTGTTCTTTATGCTTCTAACCAAACATTGATGCTTTAAGCAACAATTTATTTTCTTCTGGTTTCATATCTTTTTCATTGTTTTAGTATATTTGCAATATCACTTTGCTGGGAATGTCTTTGTCTTCAGTCACTACCTCTGGTATTTCTCTGGATGATAATTTTTTATCAAGTTAGATCTTTCATTCATCGTTCTATGAGTAGACCTAGTTGTTACTAGTGGTGGAGCTACTGAAAGCATGTATTATTTAAAGTACTGTTTTTTGCCTCTCTCTCTCAAAGTGTCACATTAGCATTGAAACTTGAGAATGTTTGATAACAAGAGAACAACTTAGGACTTATGGATGTATTAATGGAGTATAGGAGAGATAAGAAGATACATGCTGAGTATGGGAACTGGGAAGTGAAGAACAGCAGAGAATGTTACTTCTAATGTGTAATATGAAGCTAGCTAAAACAAATATAACCTATTGTATTGATTTGGCTTACCCATGCTAATATGGAGAACCGGTGATTAACAATGTTCTTTTCTTGGTTTTTAACTCTTGTAAACTGTACTGATTTCTGTTGTATCTTATATTTTCCTTGTATTTATATTTTTCAGGCCAGTATCGGTTGAATTACAAGAGCAAAACTGCAGCAGACTGACAAACAAAAATTTGTTGACCATTTTACATGCACATTTTCTTGACATAATGTTGGCCACACCAATATATACTGCTGCATATAAGCACAAACATTGGATTTGGCTGTTTTTGCACTCTCAAATACTATTGGTTTGCATGTGTTCCATGCCTGATATCTCCCAATAGATATGCAGCCTGCAATGATGTCATAGTTAAGTGGAACATGCTATTATCATGCACAAGTCAGTCTTTATTTTATGCATGTGCATATGCACACAAACACACACACACAATCTTTCTGAGACAATTCAGATCTGTGTTCTCACTTGATTTTCATGCAGTCCATTACATCCCTTCAGTATGCCACCTTCTGTACCTGCTGCATTTTGATCATTAATCCACTTGCTCCACTGTTCAGAATTCATATATCATATGCAATATTATATATACATATATGATATACATATATGTACATAATATATGATATATGTACATAATATAATATAATTATGTATATAATATATATATAATATATGTATATGATATATATTTGTATATAATATAATATATGTATACAATACATATATAATGTATGTATATATATATATATATATATATATATATTATATATATATATATATAATATATATAATATATATATATATATATATTATATATATATATATACTTGTGTGTATATATATATATATATATATATATATATATATATATGTAGATTTCTCAGATCAAACTTTATAAAGAGTTTGTATCTCCGTCACTAACCATACATCAAGTTGCTAATGTATGGATTCTCTAGTGAAGAATTATGAATGATGGACAAGGTCAATTACTATGAAACAATCAGTACTGCTTGCTGCTATCATTGTGACACACAGTCACATGGACAATTCAGAAGAGGCATTAACCATTTAGACAAATCAAATTGCTTATAATAGCACAAGGTATAGTGGAGTGTATAATCTTAGGTCTCTATATCTTCCCTTGCAACACGAAGCTGTTAATGTCTTACAAGTGAAGAGGAATAGAGGAAAAGACTTGTGTTTACTTTGTATTGAGTCTCTGCTGAATCCTATGTCAAATTCTTGATATAACCAAGTCTCTGATATATTTGTTTTGATCAGTGACTGACCTGACTTTAATGACCTGAAATATATTATTAGACGTTATAAGCACTAATTTGAGAGAGAAAAGAAAATCATGCCCACTGATGTGGATTTGGTTTCTGTTTTCTGTGTAGCAGTTTCATTCATTCATAATGAAATGAGTTTTTAAAATAGTTAATGATGTGTTAAAAATAGTTGGGTTAAAAAAGTTTGACTGATAATATAAATGTAATCAATCTCTCGTTCCTCTTCATCTGTTGCTTGGTTGAAGAATTAGGTATATTCATTAATTAAACCTTCATGAAACACTGATCAAGAAACCTTACATTTAAGTTAGTTCATCGATAATATATTCCAAGACTCGGCCGAATGTGAAAATACAGGTATTAGCCTCCCTGAGAGAATTCAGCCATGTTCTGTCTGGTTTTAAAGAATTAAAAATTCTCGAATTTCAGTGAAATATGAAACATAACTGATCATAGAAATGCTTACATGATTGCCTGCCAAAAGAGAAAATAAACAAACTTGATGATATGGCCTGGTTCTAGGAAGTGATGCCATGATACAGCCATAAACTGAAAACATTTATGAGATAGTAACCATAATTTCAGACATCAAGTAATGGATAAGAATAAGCAGGGCAGGAGTGTTGTGATGTCTCTTTTAGAGGACACTTTGTCTTAAAATGTGGGATTTGTACATTCAGTCATATTGAATATACAATCTTATACTGATGTTCTTACCAGTTCGTCATTAAAGATCTTCCCAAACGAGGTAGGGACTAAGATTTACTGGCTTCATTCTTCTTGGAATTATTGAGCAGTTTTCTACTTTGTGCTATATGATTTATTAAATTGGTGGCTATCAGTACTATATAGTCTATATTTTGAGCAGCACAAACTTTAGGACAAGTTGGAAAGTCAATGGTGCAGACATACAGTTCATAGGCAAAACTGGTCAAGAAAAATTGATTTACTGTCTCACTTTGTTCAATCTAATCAAATAAATTATTAACAGGTAGCTTTGTTTTGCATCTTACGATTTCATTTACAGAGAACGTCTAGTCTCCAGCTCACTCCGAAAGCTATATCCTTCCATTGCCTTGATGTTAGTTATTACCACAGTTGTTTCCCTTTAGAACCCCATAACCTGTAATTCATAAAATAATGCCTTGCCATTCCTGTTGCCTCCCTCTGTATTCTGTGTACTAAATAACATGGCATTTCCTTCTGTAACACTGCCTCAGTATGTTTTTCTTCACTACAGTAAACCTCCAATTAAATTCAAGGAAATTATTAACTGTACCAAATTAATTTTCCTTCTATTATCCTTTCTTCTACACCAAGAGGACCATAGCAGTTTGTGGGCCTGGCTCATCTTTGGTTCAATATTAAAATGAACAATAATAAATACATATATATAAAAATATACTGAAAAAGAACTGTTATCATGTTGGTGGAAAACTATATTGTTGGTGGGTTTAATTAATTACTTGCCAGTTTCATTGTTACACAATATCAATTTGATTTTTTTTCCCATTTAAAACTTATCCTAAAATGTGTGTTATTTAAGTTGAAAATCTGTCAAGGATTTCACACTAATGGAACTTTTGATTTAACAATTACCAAAGGGCATATTTAAAGCACTCTTTCTACCTTCCTGTCACTGATAATATCTTCCAAATGTATTTGCAGTGGAGCAAAAGGTATGGAGGAGGATTTCACTTGAGTTTTTGGGCCAAGCATGTGTTTCCATTATAAACCTGTCACTATCACTGCAGTTACGTTATAAGCAGTGATGTAATTTACAGTTAAATGAGAATTGACATTACACACACACACACACTATTATATATATATATATATATGTGTGTGCGTGTGTGTATATATATATATATATATATATATATAAAATTTTCCAACAGTGCACATCTTATACAAATGTTCACAAAATTAAAGATTGCTTCTTAAAATTTGTTTCAACCCTGTGTACTTGGTTTAAAAAAAAATTGTTTTAAACTCTACATTCAAAATTTTTTCTTGTAAAAAAAAAAAAAAAAAAAAAAAAAGAAAAAGAAAAAAGCGTACCAAATATCACTTACACAAACATGCATACATCATACATACACACATGTACCTGCATCATACATATATATACCAAAAGTAACTGTAACCTGGTAGTCTTACATTTTTTCTTGAGTACTGCCTAAAGAAGCTTATGAATTTTCGTTTGGAAGGATTTTTTTGTTTTGTTTTGCTTTGTTGGCTGTGAATTTGATTTGTTTATTTTAAGGAGTGTTTAGAGTTGTGACTGGCTTGATGTCTGTTGATGACAAAGCCACCTGACAAATGGTGTGTATATGTATATATGTGCTTTAACTGGTCAGGTACTATTTGATATCTGTTTTACAATAGTTCCATAGAGATAACATTTGTCAGCTGAGCTGTCAGAAAGGAGTGAATGGATGAAGCTAAGAGCTCCTATAGAGACAGAAAGTGAAAAGAAAAGAAAGCTGTGATGTCTGTTCTTAGATTGTATTTGTCTGTGATGTGACACACCAGATTATATTGCTTTCACCAGCTGGGTGTTCTTCAGTTAACTAAATGCTGGATGACAGTCTATATACTTGCTTAGGTTTACATATGGCAGTTCTTACTGCCTGAATACCATATCTGACGTAATAAGGGGCTGGCATTGTAGATACTCTATGCATGGGGTTAAACTAGTCGACACTGAGTTAACAACTAACCCCAAAGTTTCTAAAATTGTATTTACCGACTGCTTCCATATTATCTTTGGCTCCTTTTAATCTTCCCAATCAGTTTATAATTACTGTGAAAGAAGACCTTGCTCTAAAATACCATTTGATGTTTTCTTTACCTATTCATGTTGAAAGAGACATTTAAACAATGTCCATTCACTTGTCTTCAAAGTTTTCTCATCTCTTTCAGCTTTTTATGTGAGAAATCTCCATTTTAATGTAATTATTTCTGCATGTTCTCTAGCTTACCATTTAGAATCAGTTGGTTCTATTTTCTTAGCTGCCATCTTGCAACCCTGGCTGCTCAGAGACAGAAGTTTGTATATAATTCTTTGCCATAATGAATGCAGAATGAGAAGCACAACAATGAAGTACACAAGTAAAACATAAGCAACAACAAAAAAAAAATTGAATAATAAATTATAAACTTGTTTTTTTGATTTGTAAAATCACAGAGAAAAAAAAGAAAGATTCCCTTAAAGCAAATGGTTTTGTTTTCTGATGACATTTGTTGACTAACATTGGCTAAAGTTATTGATATTGTTTATTTTATTATTTCAAACATTTTTTTTTCCTGGTTGAGTATTCTCAGTGATGAAGATTGGTTGGCATATATCCGTGGTTTGATCAAAGATTTTGTAAGGCTGGCATTATCTTTATTCCTCTCACTTATTGCACCTTACAGTGGCCATGTCTCTTTACATATCTCCATCTGAGACATTTAGGCTATCTTTTGTTTTTGACTAAATTCCCTGAAGTCTTTCTTTTTCTTTTTAAATATATACATATATTTTTAAATTCTTTTCTTTCTTTGATTCTTTCCCTCCCCCCAAACTCCCAGCTGTTGGCCAAAATAAACTGCTTGGGTTTACCTCTGGTTTGGTGTCAGCAACATTCATTGCAATGTCCATCATTAGCTGTCTAATACTGGAGGCCAATGCTATTAGTACTTCTCTTATCAGTTGTCTATGGTTCCAGCAATCAACTGCTGTTTCTAATAGTTCTCTGTTCTGTTGTCAGAAAGCAACAGTTATCTTCATCAAATGTTGGCCTTCATTAATAATATTTCTTGGTAAAAGAAAAAGGAAAAAAAAAAATTAAATAAAAAGGAAAAACCCCAAAAAAGCAAAATCAAAATAATTGGAGAGAGTCTGACAGAATTTTACCAGCAAAGAGTTGTGCATTAAATTAGATTTATATTTTATGAAGATATTTATTTTAATGTCTGTTTCCTCTATTTATTTATACTACTGGATCTCAATGGAGTCTCTTGATATCTGGTTTTTGTTATACTTTCTGCTGGTGTCTGTTTTCATTAAACATCTGAGTGATTGATTGTTATAAAATATATTCTATCCAGTTTGGTGCCCTTATTGATATTTGTAATATATTCCTCTGCCTATTCACAATCTGCTGTTACATTGGCTTTCTGGTTTGGAGACTGGCAGTAAAAGATTGAAAAACTAAAAAAGAGCCTTCAGAGTGTTTTCACAACTCAAGGTTTGTTGCCTGAATAAAATGATGGAAAATGTTTAGTTTCCAGTCCCTTGTTAATTTTCAACAATTCCCATATCTCTTGTTAATTAGATTTATATTGATAGCCCCAATGCAATATCCTCTAAGAAGATTTGAAACACACTGTAAATACTTCTTTATTGGATTCTATTCCTACCCCACCAGTGACATATTCACGCCTGCATTTCCTATCTCTGGTAGTCTCAGCACCTTTAGTGCTACAGCAAATGGTGGCAAAAATAAAAAGAAAGTCACAGATCACTCTGTGAATTTTGATAGTGGTTCTTCTCAAAAGATTGACATCACGATTCTTTCTGCAGCAGTCAGTGTTGCATTTGACTAGGATTGACTATGACGAGGGTTTTTTTTCTCTACATTTCAGAGCTCTTAAACGGCTTGATTTGGCATCTAACTGCTCTCAGACAGAATTCCACACCATTGACAGGACTTGTTACTTTAATTGAACCACTCTTTTTATATCTAATTTTAAAAAACTCTGCAACAATTGTTGCAATAAAAAAAGAAAAAAAAAGGCAAAACCTGCATACATACATACACCCAAAAATATTGATAAATGAAACCATTTAAATTTTATATTCATTTCCCTTAAAGCAAATTTAGCCTTTAGTATTTCTAAATAACCATTTAATACTTTTTTTGTATTTTAGAGAAAAGATATTCTTCTTAGATAGGTGTTCAATTTGCCAACCTAGTGTCTTTAACTGTATTTTTTCCTCTGTGTTTATTTATTTTGTCTGCTCCCTGCTGCAGCTTTTTCTTCCTTGGGGGTTCTACAAAGCTTTGCAATACAAGAATTCCTCAGGAGGTAGAGATCACTGCTCCTCCCAAAGTTTTTGGTGATAGGAGTCCTTATCTTTTTTAGCAATTTTTTTTTTGTCCAGATGTTATTCTTGGACAGCCAACAATTGGAATTAAAAGCTCTTTTTTTTTTTAAATAAAAACAAACAAATATAAATATCATTATTATTTTTTAAATCTCTTTACTATTTCTAAGTATTACAACTTCCTTTTCTCTCCCATCATTTGTGGATGGTCTACATTGATCCCTGATAATTATGAAATATTAATCAGTTCATGTCAGTGAAATATGGTCCAACAATGTAGAAAAATAATAAAAAAAAAAATTGCAGCCTTAACTTTCTGGAACTTTCTTTGGAGGGTGGGTCTCCACCCTGGCTGCTCTTAATGGTTGTTTTTTAGAGGGTCTTTATATTTGAAATAAAGGCTTCTAAACCCAGCTTTGTTGTTGGTTTTTCTTTTAAATTTTTTTTTTTAATAAACCACTTGGTTGAAAGTTCTGCTTATCATTTTCAGCTGGGCTATAATGGCACCCTGGATTAAAACAAAGTGCTTAATGCCTAAAGGTGCAAGGAAAATAAGATCTTCAACTCCTGTGTGTTGAATATATTTTTAGATATTTTATAAGCAAAATAAACCATGAATCATTAATTAAAGAATATAACCACAGTGGGGGTGAAAACCCAACTCTGCTCTTGTTTGGCCCCAGGACAACTCTCACTGAGCAAACCTGTGATCAGTCATTTTGGTGGTGACCACCTCATCTTTCTCCTTTGTGCAGAGGACTTAAAACCACTTGTCTAATGTGTGCTTTTCTTAAACAATAGGCTATGAATAGAAGGAAATTTGACTGCTTTTTCTAGTGGCTTGAGTGTCCCCAGAGGTTCCCTCATTGGCTCTAATAAATGGTAAGTCTGTTAGTGTTAGGATCAATTTGTGAGTTAACAGTTTACATTTCTGGAATCGGTGAATGTGCTTCTTATTGTGTTATGTGACAAATAGTACAGAAAGGTTAGGGAAAATGATAAACTAGTCGACTTGATGCCCATGGTATTAAAAAAAAAAAAAAAGAAGCTTAATCACTAGCATGGATGATCTGGTATACATTTGTACTAATTGTTTTAGGTACCTATGTGGTCCTAAACAGACATAGACAGCCCCTTGACTCACCCACCCTTTGGATCAGTGGAACATTGAAGATCTGACAGCGAGAGGTTAGAGAGCTGCACTGGCAGTCAGCTGGTACTCGTTTTTGCTTGAATAGACTGGAACAAAATGAAATGATGTTCTGTTCTCATGGACGCTGTATACCGTCCAGTATAGGAATCAAACTTATGAACCTACGCTTGTATGTGCAACATCTTAACTACTAAGCCACTGCACCTTAATTAGATATAACCAGTAATGTGTGACAAATTGATCTATTACTCTTTTTTTTGTTTTAGGTTTTTGATTAGGTATCGTAAACAACAATTTACGACAAAAAACAATAAATATAAAAAATAATGGTTTCAAATTTTGCCAGAAGGGCAGCAGTTTTGGGGGAGGGGATGAGTTGATTTCATTGACTCCAGTGTTCAACTGGTACTTATTTTGTCAACTCCTGAAAGGATGAAAGACAAAGTTGGCCATGGCGGAATTTGTACTCAATGTAGTGCTAGATGAAATACCCAGGTAGATGAAATGCTCAGCATGATAATGATTTTGTCAGCTTGCTGCCTTAATATTGATAAATAAATAAAAGCTACAGATTTATTGTATCTATTATTTGCCAAGCAATGGTGTTACTAATTACACTACAGTGCACTTATTAAACTGTTGTGATAGGTGAAGTGATAAGTGTGATGATTTATAGTTGAAATAGCAGAAAATAAAAAGAGAGATCTGTAACACAATTCTAGAAGGTGAATGGCAGAAAATCAGTTAATTGTTGAGGTGGTCACCTAATAAGCGATAGATATGTGGTCCAAGATCCATTAGTAGGTCTGTTGCTCTTTTCTGTCTCTAATACATCATGGAGTTATAAGTTACATTAAAAAAATTTTTAGTAGTTATCCATAGAAGACTAGAAACTTGACAATATGTAGCTAAAGGTGATGAGATGGGAGAATTGTTGGCATACCAGGTAAAATGCTTAGCGGCATTTTGTCCATCTTTACATTCTGAGTTGGAATTTCACTGAGGTCAACTCTGCTTTTCATCTGTTTGAGATCAATAAAATAAGTACTAGTTGAGCACGTGTTGATGTAGTCAACTCACTACTTTTCCCAAAATTGCTGGACTTGTGCCAAAACTTGAAACCAATATTACCTATTGAATTTAAATATTATTAGAAATGGTTTAAATGGCTCAACAAAAATTGGTTCCGATTAATCTAAGAAAAAGATAAAGAGTTTGAAAGTCTTTACTCTACACATTTTGGACTCTTAACTGAGGGTGAAGATAACGGGAAAAGAAAGTGGGGGCTACTTTGGCTACAAGCTAGCAAATGATGAATGGGATGAAATGAAAGAATGGTTTGAGTTTACTGCATATTATTTTGGGTAAATGGGTACTAGTATAGTATGCGGTCTAAGGCAGCGAACTGGCAGCAACGTTAGCACACCAGACGAAATGCCTAGCAGTATTTCATCTGTCTTTACGTTCTGAGTTCAAATTCCGCCGAGGCCGACTTTGCCATTCATCCTTTTGGGGTCGATAAATTAAGTACCGGTTACGCACTGGGGTCGATGTAATTGCCTTAATCCCTTTGTCCCCTCTACGTTTAGCTACTTGTGGGCAATAAAGAAATAGGTATAGTAAGCGGTCTACCTCGTTGTCAAACAGTATAGCCAGGGTTGTCTACTTTAAACGGTCAATTTGGAAACCAATTTTTCCATCATACGGACATGAACAACAAATTCAACTGCAGGCTGAGCCCGAGTGAGATTTTAGAACTGATATTTTTCTTTGTCACGAATATACCCATGACCACTGCAGTGACTCTAACAGGAAAATCTAAAAATACAATAACTGACTGGCACAATATGTGTGGAGCCATAGTTTATCATGTACGACGAGGGATGGATGGTTGGAACAAATGATAACCCCATTCAGATCGACGAAGCAAGATTTGCAGGTCGACGAAAATACAATTGAGGAGGAATGCTGAATGGTGACAACGCTCCTCTCTTCGAAGACAGTGATGCAGAACAACGAAACAACAGGAATCATAGACCTAGAATTGGTCGGCCGTGGGTTCTTGGTCTCAAACAAGGCTCAGACTGTCGATACTTTTGTGTGGAACGGCGTGACGGGAACAGTCTGATCCCAATTATTGAAAGAGAATGTTAAAAAATGTTCACTAATCCAATCAGATGAGTGGCCCGCTTATAATAATTTAAATACCATCGGTTATCACCACCTGGATCAACGACATTATGTGGATCCAGTGACCGGAACACACACTCAAGCCGTTGAATAATCATGGTTAGATGCTAAAACTGATTCTGAAAAAAAAAAAAATCTCTGAGTTTTTAATCTCTGAAATATCTGAAAGATAAGGTAGATAAACCTGTTTGACACCGTGGTGGACCGCATACTATACTCGCACTGGTAAATTTCTCTTGCTGCCGAGACTGATCAATTTCTTGGGTGAGACATGGTTATATTTACTTATTATGCATGTAGTTAATAAAATGCATAGATGCGATGTTTTTAAAAGGGAAATCACTCCTGGAAGGGAGGTAACTCACGTGATTTTTATTTTTCTGATCGCTGACGTCGATAGAATTAACCATTGAAGGTGAAGCAGTAACATGGCACAGCCTAATGGTTGAAGTCAATAAAAGAATGACTACTTTTAAGTAAGCCCAAGCAAAGCTGATGGGGGACATTCAACCATTGAAACAGAGTAGTTATAAACAAGCATCACTGTCATACAAGAAGAGTTCCTTATTTCTAGTCTTCCATGAAAGGCATCAACTGTTGTAAATCTGCTTCAGTGAAATCCATCTGACCCATCGAAGCATGGCAAAATGGACATCAAACCGATGATGATTTCTTGAACTGCTTTTACATATTCACTCACTGCCCTAGTAATACTTTCTACTCTAAGCATAAGGCCTGAAATTTGGATGAGAAGGTGGTTTGTTGATTGTATTGACACCAGTGCTCTGTTGGTACCTATTTTATCAACCTTGAAAGGATGAAAGGCTAAGTCTACATAGGTGAATTTGAACTCTGTAAAGACAGACGAAATGATGCTAAGCATTTTGTTTGCTGTGTTAACGATTCTGTCATTGGTGGTAATCTATTGATCTGCTGCTGTTGTATTAACACTGTTTTCTTGCATGGGCACAAAGCCAAAGACATTTTAGAAAGGTATATTGTTGATTGTGGAGGCACATGGCCTAGTGGTTAGAGCAGCGGACTTGTGGTTGAGGGATTGCAGGTTCGAATCTCAGACCGGGTGATGTATGTGTTTAGGAGCGAAACACCTAAGCTCCATATGGCTCTGGCAGAAGGTAATAGTGAACTTCTGCTGATTCTTTTGCCACAACTTTCTCTCAATTTTTCCTCCTGAATTTAGCAGCTCACCTTTGAAGGACTGGCGTTCTATCCAAGTGGGGAACCTATATGTCAATGAAACCTGGAAACTAGCCCTTATGAGCCAGGCATGGCTCATGAAGGAACAAACATTGTTGATTATATCAGTTCAAAGACTTCAGTTTTTTTCCCCCTGGAAGATCGAAAAACAATGCTGACCTTGATCAGATATGAACTAATTATTTAATATACCAGAACTATGTACTGCAAAGCATTTTGTTTCTCACTCTACATATTATCCTTGTAATAATAATTGAGAACAGGTAAGAGATGTTTTGGTGTTGTTGAATTACTTGACATCAGATGTAATGTTTTTCTTGTGCTCTCCTTCTGTTTATATAAGTGAGCCTCAAGTTATGTTTGTATGTATGTATTCTTTTACTTGTTTCAGCCATTTGACTGCAGTCATGCTGGGGCACCACCTTTAGTTAAGCAAATTGACCCCAGGACTTATTCTTTGTAAGCCTAGTACTTACTCTATCGGTCTCTTCTGCCAAACCGTTAAGAAATGGGGCCGTAAACACACCAGCATTAGTTGTCAGGCAATGTTGTAGGGACAAACACAGACACACAAACATATATATATATATATATATATACAACAGGCTTCTTTCAGTTTCCATCTACCAAATCTACTCACTAGGCTTTGGTTGGCCAGAGGCTATAGTAGAAGACACTTCCCCAAATCACCACACAGTTGGACTGAACCTGGAACCATATGGTTGGTAAGCAAGCTACTTAGTACATAGCCACTCCAACACCTAAAATTTTTTAACTAGATCTCTTATAATTTCTGGAAGAGATTTGAAACCACCACCTATGTGTTGTATTACTACTTCTCAACACCCATGCCTACTGGGCCATGGACACATGTACAGGGGTATGTTTACCACCAAAGCTAAATACAGATTAAATATCTATAATAATGAGATTATTGTATACAGTGCTCAGGTGCACCACAACTTGTCAGAGTAAATGCAGTAATGTACAAATGTCTGGAAAGCGAACAATGCATGAGTCAGATACATGCTTATGTGTGTTGGCGAATCTCAGAAAGCATGGAAGTTTTGAGAAAATCAGGTGTAGTGTTGGCGAATCTCAGAAAGCATGGAAGTCTTGAAGGATGCAATGCTCCGACAACCAACAACTGATGCCAGCAGTTTGTTCCATGCTTCAGCAACTCTCAGCGTGAAAAAATGTTTCCTGAAGTCATGGGAGCTGTGCTGTTTTCTGACTTTGTAAATATGTCCACGGGTGTTAGATGGGTGGAGTTTGAAAAGGTGCTCAGAGTTATTGTTTGTACGATGGTTGATAATTTTATGTGTGTTGGAGTTTCAATGTCTCCATGCCCAGGGAAGTAAGGCGTTCAGAATATGGTAAATGCCTGATGGAGGGTATTCTTTTGGTTGCATGTCGCTGAACAGCTTCCAGACAATTGATATCCTGGGTAAGATAGGGGTTCTAGACCGGTGATGCAAATTCCAGGTGAGGTCTTAGCATAGCTATATAAAGCCGCAGATAGATAGTCGGAGAGTGGCTCACAAAGGATTTGGTGAGTGATGCCAAGACACCCTCAGCCTTCTTGACAATTTTAGCGATGTGTTTTGTCCAACGCAAATCACTGTCGACAATAACACCCAGGTCACGTTCACATGAAGACTTTTTGAGACTAGTGTTGTGGTGGGAGTAGGTGGACGCTGGGTTTCTCCTCCCAAAATGCATGGTGGTACATTTGTCCACAGCGAGCTTGAGTTGCCAGTCCATGATCCACTGCTGCATTGTGTCCAGGTCTGCTTGCAATAGAGATCTATCTATTCAGCTGTGCCAGATAGTCAGAGTCCAAACAGCCATGTCCAGTCATTTCATCACAAATTAGAACATAAGCACAAAGTTAGAAATTTGAGAAAGATAGTGGATTAAAATTCACCTTAGTACTTGATTGGTATTTTATTTAACCTTGGCAGGATTTGAACTTACGATGTAAAGAGCCAGAACAGATATCACAAAGTATTTTGTCCCGACTCTTTAACAATTCTGCAGACCCACTACCCTTTTATAACATAGCCACAAAACCAGACATTTGGTGGGTGGGGATGCATTGAATCACTCTGCAACCCCAGCACTTAGTATAAATGGTACATTACAGACCCTGGAAGGATAAATCTAGCAGTTCATGAACTCAGGAAGTAATTTCAGCAATGTTCTAACAATATCGTCAATCCACTAGCCTGACGTATATAAAATACCACTAGAATTTTGTGATGTCCTGGCTGTCACTAATCTTGTACTCCCTATTCTGTTCATTTTTATTTGTACCCTGATCTCACCACCCTTTCTTCCTTTACTGCAGCCACACCTTTGTGTCACTTCTACAAGGTCTCTGTTCTGCTTTCTTACTTTAGCTTCTCTACAACTGGCACAATGCCACCTCTCTCAATAATGCACCTTCACTCTGTCAAGTAGCCTAGTCTTGTGAGTTACTTGGTGAGCTCACTTATGGTGGTGCTATGAATAAAACATCCAAAATACTTTATAAAGTGATTGGCATTAGGAAGGCCATCCAGCTGAAGTAGATACTGGTGTAGTCAGATCCAGCATAGAACGTGGATATTAAATGATGATAACTAAGGCACAAGATTACATTGATCTTCAGTAATTGTCTGGTAGTTTTTTTATCAACCTTCACAGGAATTGATCTCAGAATATGGTAGGATAACTAAAAAGTGCAAGAGTCTTCATTTTATTCATTCTGTCACCTGTCACTCTTATAATACTGATTTAGGCACAAGACCAGCAATTTGAGAGGAGGGGGTGTCAGTTGATACAATTCACCTCAGTACTTGACTGATCATTTTATTATCCTCAAAAAGATAGAAGGCAAAGTCAACATTGCAGGATTTGAACTCAGAATGTACAGCTGTGACTCAGTACCGTCACACTGAACTGGCTCCCATGCCGGTGGCACGTAAAAAGCACCATTCGAGTGTGGTTGATGCTGATACCACCTGACTGGCCCCCATGCCAGTGGCATATAAAAAGCACCCAATACACTCAAAGTGGTTGGCATTAGGAAGGGCATCCAGCTGTAGGAACCTTGCCAGATCAGAAAGGAGCCTAGAGCAGTCGCCTGGGTTGCCAGTCCTCAGTCAAACCATCCAACCCATGCCAGCATGGAAAGCAGACATTAAACGATGATAATGATGATTTTGTGATGCTCTAATGGTTCTGTCAATCTAGCACCCTCAATCTTACAATAACCTTTACATAAGTTCAAAGTTACAAGTTTATAAAGAAGTGTGTTACGACAGCATAACATCATGATGCTTCAAGTGTATTATTTGCATAAGTGAAAAGTAATTGGTTTTAACTGGGTATCGCAACCAGACTTAGTCAAGCCATAGCATTATTTCTTACAAAAATCAGTCTCATAGTAAAATTTAATGACGTAGAAAATTTAAGTTGCAGGGAGTGATGTATTTGTATATCTTCAATGCTACTTTCTCTTTTGTTCTTCTGCCATTTTACCCCCCTCCCCAATATTGTTGACTGCTATAGACTCTTGCAATAAACAGTTGTCTATTGATGTCTCCTTTGTGATTCTCTCATCATTAATTAAGCATTTATGAGGTCTATATTTTGCTGAGGAGCTCTAATAAGAATGCAATATGTTCAGAGTTGTCTCCTGTATTGCCAAATCACTTGGGCCCTTCAGTTACCAACTTGCTTGAGAACACTTCTGATTCTGTAATAGAAGCTTCCTGTTTAAAGTAATCTAAGCTAAAACCTTCCATAAAAATTTCATGTTACGTTCTAAACATCAAATTAAGAATGGTAGACTTAGTTAACAAAATTCTCCATTATTTTGAAGATTAATTGAAACTAAGGCAATGTATTTTCAACAGAAATATGGAAACAGAAGGGTTAAATAATATCAACCATTAAACTATTGTTTTTTCTTCACATAATTATTTCTAATTACATTTTATTAAGCTCATGACATTAACCTTTTAGCATTCAGATGACTGAGAAATCTGTGATGTTTATATATTTACATTATTTTGAATTAATCATGAGTTATCTCAAAGCTAAGGGATATAACTTACTGACTGACAAATATAAGTATGGGTTAAAAGTTTAGAGGTTGCTTTGCAATCATGAAGTTCCAAGTTCAAAGCAACTACAGCAAAAGAGTGCTGTGCAGTGGGACAGAACATGAAAGTACTTGGTTGGGAAGTGAATTTTTTAATTGCACAAACATACCTGCATCTTTCTCTCTTCCCCCGTCTGTACATATACACACACATATATAAAAAGAGTCAAGACACCCATTGGTAATGAAGGACAATGGGATTGCACCTAGAAAGTTCCCCTATGATTTAAGTCCTGGCAAGGTTGTTTATGGAAGACCAGCAGTCGCCCATGCATACCAGCTTCCTCTCTCCACATCATCAATGTTACCCAAGCGAAAGGAAAAAGGTGTTACATCACAACTCATTTCAGTTGAGTGAACTGGAACACTGTGAAATAAAGTGTCTTTCTCAAGAACACAATGCACAGCCCAGTCTGGGAATCAAACTCACTACATCATGATTGTGAGCCTGATGCTCTAACCACCAAGCCATGCACCTTCCCAAGTATGTGTGTGTATATATATATATATTTCATCATTGTTATTTAATGTTCATTTACAACACTGGCATGCACTGGATGGTTTGACAGGGTTCAGTGTTCCATGTCAGGCTCCAGTGCTAGCTTTGGCATGGTTTCTATATCTGGGTCTATTTCCCATGCCAACCCCTTTACTACATGTATTGGGTGCTTTATTTGTCACACAGGAACTAGCGAGGTCACCAAATAATTTGCAAACCAAAGAAAAGGAAAGGAAAAAAAACCCTGCTTGATTGAATGAAACTGCATTTCAAAAAGGGGGAAGATGGATTTATGTCAGGTATTGAAGGCTAAAGTATGACAGAAGGAAGGCAAACCTGGAAAAAGAGTTATTATCTAATCATTAAATCATTATTTTATTTAAGCAAACAATAATAAAAAAACAAAAAACAAATCAGGAGAACAATTTAACAAGATTTAATTATCTTTTCTTTTTGGAAAATTTTCTGACCCCTTCATTGGGGTTTCTTCTGTTCCATGGTTTAACCTCCTGTCCTTTAATTCCAAGCTGTGCAGCTCTACTAGTCAAATCGTGGATTCTAAATGGAGATTGTCCAACAACATAATTTTCATCAAAGACATTTAGTCTCTGCAAAGCTTTCTTAGTTGCCCGCTGTTGTGGGAGCCTCTGGTCTTCAAACAAGATAGGGTTGTTAGAATGTTTGCCACCTTGGGGCAGTGGAAGGGAATACTGCAAGAAATCAAGTTACAAAAGCTTTTAGCAAATTTAAGCCTGTTAGAAATATTTACGTTTTAGAATTATCAATACTAAGATTTAAAAGGTATCGCCTTTAGTCGAGCAAATCAACCCCAGGGCTTATTCTTTGTAAGCCTAGTACTTATTCTATCGGTCTCTCTTGCCGAACCGCTAAGTGACGGGGATGTAAACACACCAGCATCGGTTGTCAAGTGATGTTGGGAGGACACACACACACACACACACATATATATATATATATATATATATATATATATATATATACACACGATGAGCTTCTTTCAGTTTCCGTTTACCAAATGCACTCACAAGGCTTTGGTCGGCCCAAGGCTATAGTAGAAGACACTTGCCCAAGGTGCCACGCAGTGGGACTGAACCCTGAACCATGTGGTTGATAAGCAAGCTAATTACCACACAGCCACTCCTGCGATATTACATGAAATTTTATATATTTTTGATAATTCTTTTTTATTGTCATCATTTAATATCTGCTTTCCATACTGGAATGATTTGGATGGTTTGACAACAGCTGGCAAGCTAGAGGGCTGTGCCAAGCTGTTTGCTTTGGCATGGTTTCGACCACTAAAGGCAACCACTTCAGAGTGTACTGGGTGCTTTTTATAGGGCACCAACAATAGTGTAGTCACCAGGTAACTTGCAAGACAAAAACCTCTTGTGAATATTATAAAGGTTGAGAATCTAGTGAGCTGAATTCATGATCCAGTCTTGATGTCTTCTTTGCTGTTATAATTTCCTAAAAACCTCAGTTGTGTTAAAGAGAAGTGGGAAGTTGGTGTTTTCGTTTTTATTAAGGGTATAAGCAACAAACTAAATCGATCCAACTAGGTTTTGAAATTAGGTTATAGAGTGAGTACCAGAGTGGTGTTCGCTGCAACATTGTCAGTAACAATTTCTTTGGACATTCATGCCTTCTGCAAGGGACTTTAGAAGCATTAATAAAATAAAATATCTTTTTCTCAGAATCAAAATCAATTGCAAATTTCACCTGCAAGAAGCTTACAGCTACGTTTATAGTACATATCAATAGGTAAATTATGCATAATTTCAAGGCAGTGCTCCAACATAGCCACAGTCTAATGACTGAAACAAGTAAAAGATACTAAATGTTAACAGATTACAATAGCTGTAAAGTCTGTTGATCATATGTTGTGGTGATATTTTTTGTGTCTCTGAACAAGACAGAACTCTTTATTTTTTTTTATTGCCCACAAGGGGCTAAACATAGAGGGGACAGACAAGGGATTAAGTTGATTACATCGATCCCAGTGTGTAACTGGTACTTAATTTATCAACCCCGAAAGGATGAAAGGCAAAGTCAACCTCAGCGGAATTTGAACTCAGAACATAACGGCAGACGAAATACCGCTAAGCATTTCACCCGGTGTGCTAACATTTCTGCCAGCTTACCACCTTTTCTCTGCGGATTATTTTGACCGAATAATGCAAAAGGCCCTACTTTTACTTCAGAATTAATAAGAGGATATTTAATTGCGAAGACAAATCTTTCACAACATTCTAGAATAGAAAAAAGTTTGAAAACTACCAAAAAATTAATAACATTATGTAGAAAATAATGAAAAAGATATAAGATACAAATTTACAAATTAAATGGAATAAAGAATAACAAAGGAAAAAGAAACAAAAAAAAAGGCACTATATTAACACAATAAATAAAAAAAGTATTCTTGGTTGTAGAAAAATAAAAAAGAGAAAAAGATCACAGTTTAAGATGGCACAGATCATAAATGAAACAAAGCACTTTTATTATCTGTATTTCATAAAAAAATTTCAGAGACAAGAAGTGATTTTCTTGATCTCATTTTGCAGTCAGATGCAAAAGTATGTGAAGAGTGCAACTTACTTTAAGTCCACGGCAGTTCAGAAGACGCCTGGAACTGAAATGATATTGAATACTTCCATCATCTTTGACAGTCATAGTAATTCTCTTTAATGTTTTATTTCCACATGATGGACAAAACAGCTTTGTAAGAACTGTACAGATTCTGCAAGAAGAAAAGAAGATAGTGATTAGAAGTAAGTTTGTGCAGAAGAAGAAATAGTTCTTGTGTAATTACTTTTAGCAATAAATGCTGAGTAATTCTTCTCTGCCTCCACCATCATCACCTTCGTAACTTATTCCTATTTTAAAAGCCAACAAGAGAGCCTCTATGTTGTTGTTTGACTTACAATAGCAGCCAAACCAATCTCAAATCACATCCGGCTGATACACTGGACAATGTATCCCTACACACAATACATCTGAATAAAAGATGAAATTGTTACAAGTCGGGCAAATTTAATCATAGGCCTAATCTATCAGAGTCAACCTGGATAGGGAAAGGTGACATATCATTCATATTTTGCAAGCTAGAATGAAATGAGTCTACAATGCAGCATTCTTCCATGCATTGCTGTCTTTCACAATCTCTTCTGTGAGGTATGATACTTTTAGATCTGACATCACTCCAAGCCTGTCTTTATTTTTCTTAGTCTACCACTTTTACACTACCTCACTACTTCAGCTTGCAGTTTATTGTCAACCGGTGCAGAGTTCTCTGACCAAATCACAGCTGATTATCGGAGCAGATGTAGCATAGGTTAGAAGTAGCTGCTACACATGCTTCATCCAACATGTATTAGATGAAATGACTTAAGTGTTATACTGTACAGCAGACACAACAAACCCAGAGCACATAGGATAACAGACTTTAAGCTACAGGTGTCTAGCTTTAAGGCATCCACTAATATGTAATATTTCCTCCAACAAATCACATACAAACAACCAATTTTGGAAGAATGCATAAAAAGGGATATGCAATGACAACAGAACATTCTTTACTGTAAAGGCTTTATTGTTGCCACAAAAGAATAAGGATGTAAACTGTTTTTAAAAATCCAGTCTGATTATATATTTTCTATTATGTTGCAAGGTTGTGTGGGTGTGTGTGAGGAATGGTGAGATTAATTACATGTAAGTTCAAGGGATCAAAGATGTCCCTTAACACTGACTATAACAATATATCCCCAACTGCAAAGCAGGTGTAGAGTTTATGTTCAGAGTTTCGGAAGGAATACAACTCCACATGTGGCCCCCAGTTGCATGCATACACACTTTGGGATAATGTGATCTGTATTAGCTCAGCTTGCAGTTTATTGTCGACCAGTGCAGAGGTTTCTCTGACCAAATCACAGCTGATTATAGGAGCAGATGTAGCATAGGTTTGAAGTGGCTGGTACACATGCTAGTTAACCCATAGCTGGGGCCCTAACAAGTGCTACTACTCTGGGTCAGAGTAGACCTGGGAAGAATAGTGGCTAAGAGGTGGTTCAACTTAGCTGAAAACCCTGGAACTCCCCTGCCAAGGCCCTATTATCAGATGCAGTCTATAGTCATACCCAGGACAAAAGATATTTTAATAAATCATTAGTAACCATACTAAAAGAAGTGTAATAATGATTAAATGCACAAGGCCTCAATTTTACAGCAAAAGGAAATAAGACCATTTCACATGCCTGCCTTCAAGGACATAAATAAAGTGATTTATCTTTAACTAAGAAACAAAATCATACATTTAATAAGAACCCACTTCTATGATACCCAAAATAATAAAGGCAATATAAGCATGTTTTATAAATGCTTTCTTTCATCATTTATTTAACTGAAAAACTTACTTCATACAAGCTGAACACCTGAGTACATAACTTTTTGCTTGTTTGATGAGAAGACCATCGACTGACAGAACATTCAAACCCATTTGAATAAGGACATTCTGAAAATTAAAATAAAATAAAATCTTAAAGGTACACAAGAAAGGATTTAAACTATACGTTATTAATATTACTTAAAGCTAGCAGAATTTGTTAGCATGCCAGGTAAAATGCTTAGCGGTATTACATCTGCTGTTATGTTCTGAGTCCAAATTCTACTGAGGTCGACTTGGCCTTTTATCCCTCTTGGTGTCAATAAAATAAGTACCAGTTATGCACTGGGGTTGATGTAATCAACTAGCCCCCCGCCCCCACCAAATTTCCAAGGCCTTGTGACTAGAGTAGAAATAATTTACATTACTTAACCCGGATACATCAGTAAACTTAATTACATAATAATTGGTAGCTTTTTCCCACCAGAGTCTGTTAAACATCATTACCATCACCATTTTAACACCCACTTCTTCGTGATAATATGAGTCAGATGTCCCTCCTATTGACAACCCGTATCTGTTTCAAAGCAAGGCCGGAAACAGGTTCCAATGGCTGGACATACTTCCATGGAAGATTGGAAATGAATGAAATCACTTGCATGATGACGATGCTTGTTTACAACTATTGAGTCATGTCAGGACGAGACACACACACACACAATGACAAGCTTCTTTCAGTTTCTTATTTCTTTATTACCTCTATGTTTAGCCCCTTGCGGGCTAAACATAGAGGGGACAAACAAGGACAGACAAAGGGATTAAGTCAATTAGATCAACCCCAGTGTGTAACTGGTACTTAATTTATCGACCCCAAAAGGATGAAAGGCAAAGTCGACCTCGGCGGAATTTGAACATACAACGTAACAGCAGACGGAATACCACTAAGCATTTTGCCTGGTGTACTAACACTTCTGCCAGCTTGTCGCCTTATTTCTTTCAGCTTCTGACTACCAAATTTACTCAAAGGTTTTGGTCAGCCCTGGGCTATAGTAGAAGACACTTGCCCAAGGTGTTGTGCAGTGGGATTGAACTTGAAACTATTTGGTTGCAAAGTGAGCTTCTTAACAACAGCCATACCCGGAAAAAAAAAAGTTGAATTTTTAAATAAATGACACACTATAACTGGTTTATATACAAGGGAAATTCTGAAACAGGATATTGAAATAGTTATAACTGGGTCAAACCAGTTAATGGGCAGTAATAAAAGAAGCATTCATGGAGGTAAGTGAAAATGGCAAACAATATTCAGGAATGAAAGAAATGAGAACCAATCCCATAGAACCACACATGGTAACAATTCAATGACTAAAAGTATACAAAATAAACTGAGGAAAAGGTGATAGGCATTATTGGTGAGAATAAAATATTTTGAGAACAGAAAAAACAAATACACGAAATTGATAAATATTGATTCTAAATTTTGACACAAGGCCAGCAATTTCAGGGGAGGGGATACATCAATTACAGTGACCCCAGTACTCAACTGGTACTTATTTTACAGTTCTATATTTAAGAGATGAGGAATTATGTACATTATTTACATTCGACTGTCCTCATCTTTTTTGTTGTTAACACAATGTTTCGGCTGATATACCCACTCAGTTTTCTTTAGGTGTCTTGGGGAAACCACTACGCCATATGCCCTTGGGCATATGGCGTAGTGGTTACTTTTCACTGTGAGAGAGAGAGGCCTTTTGTTGCAATTATAATTTAGTTTTATGTACTGTAGAATTAATCCATGGAAAAGTTCAGTGCATTTGTCAATGAAAATATCACAGGAAAGAATCACAAGATGGATTCTTTGAGCCAAGCCAATTGACAGGAGACCTAGAAGTAGGCCAAGAAGGAGATGGTTGGATAATATCCATAGTCTCAGTTAGTCAAGTATGGGAATCCAAGCAGAAAGTGCAAGGAAAATTGCTTCAGACAGGACCCAATGGAAGAGGTGCCTGAGGAATCTATCCTAACAACAGTTGGTGGAGAAGATGGATGGATTAACAGTTGTATTTTTTGACTAGTGACAATAGGTGTAGCATCAGGCTTTTAGATTAATTCTACCATAGACAGAACTTAAGTTATAAAATGATTAAATAGCACAAGAACTTTATAATGACCATGTATAAAAAGTTAGCAGGCTTTGATAACATAACATGATACAACAGTGTGTAAAGTTTCAATAGATTAAAGAGAGAGAGAAAAGAAAGAGGAGAGCTTAAATGAAGCACTAATAAATGTAATAATCTCACTGCTGAATGAATGTATAAGCCAAAGTGGTCGAGCAGGTTATAACAAAACTAATCATAAACAATACTTCAACAAAAGAAAATTTTGCTAAATAGGAAGATTTAAATCTGTCATCTTGGCTTTGTTATGGTGTCCACCTACACATATATTTAAACCAAGTAATTTAGAAATGCATGTTCATCCGCTGGTGATGCACACAAATGATTGGATTTTAAGTGCCTGTAGATGGCTGATGAGGCATGAAAATAATGGTCATGTTGGATACATTTGATGTGCTGACTGATGGGGCCATGCAGAACTCAGATTTAGTTTCTCCTGCCTAAATGTTGCAGGCTATGGAGAAAATACCCAGTCCCTCATGAAGATTTTGCACTTTTCCTGATGAAGGTGTAATATAGGGGTCAGTTCTCAGAATTTTGTGTCAATGCCCATGGCTTTTAAAGTTTTGTCCAGGTTAGCCTTCAGTACTTTTTCTGATCATTGACTGTTCTATTCCCTATAGCAAGCTTGCCATACAGTAGTTATTTTGGTATGTGTATAACGTTCATGCAGATGACCTTGGTTATTTTGCAACACAGCATGCATTTATAGGAATCCATACATGCTATGTTTTGGTCTTATTTCATCTTATTATCAAAGTACATTCTACTCAGTTGGTAAGAGTAATTATGATCACTTCTAGTCTTGATGAGTAAAATATGCTTTGCTGAAGAGGTCTAATAACACCAAACAGGCTCATTACATTCCCTAATTGGCTTTGAAGACCTATTCTGCTCCTTAACTGCATCCTCCCACTCATCATTTCAATATCCACTTTTCTATGATTGCATGGATGAGGAAGAATTAATTGAGGCAGATTTTCTATGGTTGGGTGTCATTCCTGTTGACAACTGTTTTCCAAGTAAGGTAATATTTCCCCATGGCCAGAAATTTCTGCACAGCAGACAGGAAACAAAGAACATTGCTTGAATAATGGTGACACTTTATTCATGTGTTTTGAACAATATGTAAACAAAGAATCTCACACACACATATGGCAGGCTTCTTCAGTTGCTGTCTACCAAATCCAATCATAAGGGTTTGGTTGGCCTGGGGCTTTAGTTTATGCTTGCTCAAAGACTGAACCTGAAACCTTGTAGTTGAGAAGTGAACTTCTTAACTACACAGCTAAGCCTGTCCCTATTTTAACCAAAAATAAAAAACAAATGGAATGGTAGCAGTGGGAATATTTTGACCACACACAGACCAGACCAGTGTTATGCAAGGGTAAACAAACAGCTACAAGTTTTAAGTCAGCTGTACCTGCACTTAAAAATGTATTTCTCATTGTGGCGTATGTCAAAAATAAACACTCTGAAAGAATAGTGAAAAAGAAAACTAGATCAGGATAGGAAAAGAAGTGAGAAATCTAAAAGAGGTAAAGTATTGATTCATAAACCAAAACTGACAAACCTGCATTGCAAAATCTGATGTTAAACAACCGACTGTTACATTAACAGGTTCTATTTCCTCAGGCTCAATTTTCTGTTTTAGCGAACCAATGTTCTCTGGTGTAATCCATCCTTCATCATCATCATCATCTTCACCATCATCTATATCATTTTCATAATTGTTTTCTCCATTCTCATCATTATCTGATTCCTCTTCATTGGAAACTGGTTCAATGTCTTTTTCAGAAAGCACATCTCCTTGTTCTAATCTTTCATTTTGTATTGAATCTTTTTCAAGTACATCCAAATTTTTCTCTTCATCTTTATCTACTGTTTCATGGTTCTACAAAAAATAAAATAAAATTATTTATATTTATATAAGTTGGACAAATTGAATACATTGGAGTTTATAAATGATAGGAAAGCTTGGAGAGTGTTTGTGGATGGATAAGTGAATTTGATGTTACTCAAAGGGGTACGGACCAGCATATGCTGTCAGGCCCTGCTTCCAATATTGGGGGTTGTGTTCTATGCCTGGACCCAAGCATAGGATGGGGCTCTTTGAGCTGGGAAATGAATGGAATGCCTGGCATGTGTCTTGTGGCTACCCACTCCTAAAAAAAATGGAGAGTAGGCCTGGGTATATATACATGTGTGTGTGTGTGTGTGTGTGTGTGTGTGTGTATGTGTTGTGTGTATATATATATATATTTATAAATAAATATATACACACATGACATCCAATTGGTAGATAATGTCTCAGAGTTCAAAATTCCACACAGGGCTTACTTTACTTTTCATCCTTTTAGGATTGATGGGGAAAAAAGTGAGGCAATGGCATGAAGTCTATGTTTGGCTATGTGCATTCTGAATTAAAATTCTGCTTTTTGTCCCTCAAAAAAAAAAAAATCTTGGCCCTTAGGAGCTTGAGAAAATACCCAAGGGTTTCAGCTGATCACTTTCCATGTCATCCTACCAAGTGGCAAAAGAGAACACAACTTCAAGTCCAGTGCAGTTAGAAGTTAAGAATTACTTCTGAAGGCAAAAAATTATTTTTAGCCTTACTCTAAACCAAATTTGGAATTGCAGCCCTGAAATGGAAGGTGGAGCCAAGACTTTCAATTTTCAGATAACTGACTTGTGCTAACAAGCTAATGGACATAATCATAATACCATCTGCCTACACACTGCTTATGTGAAGACATGCAAAAATAAACATTCAAGGATGTGCACACACACACATTCCAAGAAAATGAGAAATTTCCTTTTCATCAATTTTTATAAACATCTGGTTACAAAATTCAGGATTTGGATACAGATTGCAAGATTAACCAACCAAACTATTATAAGGTAGACATGACATAACATCCAATGCTGGGAAAGAAAGCTCACATTTACTTCAGAGTACAGTGGTTAGTATTAAAATAGAGAATATTTTATTGTAGAATGACTTATTCAGCTAATTCATAGGTAACTATCAAAGGAAAACAACAAAACAACAACTATACCTGTTTAGTATCTAAATAAAAACCAGCAATATCAGTTACTTTTCCGAGTGGGTTTCTTGCATTGATCCAGTTGGTCTTGAAACAAAAAAGAAAACAAAACTATTGTATAGTCTAAAGTGTTTAATAGTCTTTTCATGAAATATACTTTCACTCGTATTACTATAGGTGAAACAGATGAAGAGAGAAGGTAAACTGGCCTAGTAGCAAAAATGAAAGTTATTATTATACTTTAGTAATTTTATGAAGGACCATTCAGATTCAATAAGTTCTGAGGTGGTAAGACAATGACATCTTGGCTCTAAAGGTGCTTTGACCTTGAAGTGATTAGATTTAGAACTCATTAAAATAATTTCATTCTGCATCCTTGTACAATCTTCTTAGTTCTTCAGGCTACAATCAAGCATAATATCCAGTAACCAATATTTGTTGTGCTTGCTGGAATAACATTGAGAACCTTGTCTTCACATAATGGCTCAAAAGAGAATATGAGGAATTTGTAACTAATATTTGACAAGAATGCATGCAATAGAAAGGAATTTAATTTTTTGTAAAGAAAGTCTGCATATAGGATTAAACAAAAATATGATATATAGAGCAAGAAATAGGTAGAAATAGGTAGAACATTGTAGGAAGCAAAACAAAAAAAAAAACCCACTAGAACCTCAGTGAACTATTGATGGAATGTTTTAGGAGTGGGGAGAATTAAAGAATTCACAATAAGTTTGTATCTTGAAGACACTGTTTCATATAGCTTGCCATTTGCCAGAAGACAGAAATCTTTTGTTACAAACTGAGAAAATCCCTGAATTTCTCTTCCCTTTCTTACTCTTATTAATAAAGTTTCATGAATCCCCTCTAGCACCAATTATGAAACTTAAATATTAGAGCTATCTAGTATTTCTTCCCTTGCTGCTCACTAGTCATGTACATCAAAACCAACTGGAGGCCAACCTCTGTGTCAGTCTTCTAGAATCACCACAGTACACCTTGTGTACACTTTGTTTGCACAGAGTATTTATTGGTGAGTTCCAACTAAGTCTTTTACAACATGAATATAGTGGTGCTTGAACTTTACTGTGTTGATATTCAAGCAAACACTCAAATTTCCAATAATTCTAGACCAGTGCTTCTTAAACCTTTCATTCATGACCCCATTTTTCATCACGAGATTTTTCGTGACCCCAGGTATTAAATATGCATTTGTGAAATAACATACAAGCTGAAATTCAAGAGTATGAATTCAATTTTCGCGACCCCATTTGAGGTTGAGGCCCATAGTTTAAGAAGTGCTGCTCTAGACTAACACACGCATTTATAAATTCGATAAAAAAAAAAATACCTTTCTTGTTGGCTCTGTTTTTATATGAGCATCACCATTTTGCTCCTTTTCTAATTGGTAGGTTAAAGCAATGAGACGAAGATCTACAGCAGATAAACCCCGGTAATCACCAGTTTTCTTAGAAAATTCAGTGACTGGAAATATATATATTGTGGAAGAAGTTAGAAAAAAAAAAAAAAAAAAAAAAAAAAAAGAAAATGCTTGAAGAAAACACAAGTTTTTGGCTAAAGTTTCATAGAATATAGTGATCAAGGAGTTAAAGTACAGGATCATTGGTTCAATGGATGAGTTCAAACTATTGCAAACCTTTGGTGATAGTAATATGCAACATTGTACGCATGTATGTGTGTGAGAGAGAGGGAGGCAATTTTGTAAATGTAGATATTTGCATGAAGTATTTCAGAGCATTATGCAGTATTTATTAATGAATACAAGCCTAGAAGCTGATTCATAAATTTTAGGCTTACAATCTTCAATAAGTATTGTACGGGGCTCAGAATTAAGTACTACACAACAGGTATTTGAACCTCTCATCCCCACAAGCTAGAATATGAACAGAATGACAAAAACCATTGGTGGAAATATCTGTCCCTCCCTAAGTTTTCAAAATATTTTTTTTATAATGTATAAAGTTTAGTGGCTGCAATAAAATTATCCATGAAAAAATTTTTAAATCTCAAATGTAAACATCTAAAATTTTATTTAAGAAAATGTGAGACTAAGTTAGGGGAAAATAAAATAAACACAAATGAAAATTAATATACCTCTATGAATAGCTTCATTGTTTGGTTCTCGAAACAGTACTTCATAAGGCAAAACTTGTAGCCTGTCTCTGGTGTTTTTGTCGATAACTTCAGAAAGAACTTCTTTGATAGTGTAAATATTTTCTCCAATGCGCTGAATAATTAAAATAGTATACAAATATTTGAATCCTGAATTCTTTTAAAGGCAAAAGAAATGAAATTGTTTAAAGAGCAAAAACAGTACAAAATGAATGGTTACATGTTTAGATATGAGGTCTGATCAATAACTATCCAGACTGGTTTTATAAAAACAGAACTACAACATGTATCAATTTGGCATTTAATCTCCTTCAAAGTAGTCCTCTTCAGAAGTCACACACTTGATCCAGCACTGTTTCCATTGAAATAAGTGTTCCTGGAACTCTGGGATAATCAGCAGCTGCCTCATTGCATTCACTTTGATATTTGGAAAGAGGAAAAAGTCACAAGGGGAAAGATCTGGGTAATGTGGTGGCTGTTGGACCTGGGGAATGCTATGCCTAACCAAAAACTGCTGCGTTGTCATGGTGTAGTTGCTACTCACTGGATGCATGCAATTGTGGCCTTTTCCGATGAATAGCATCCCACAAACGCCACAAAGCATCATGGTAGTACTTCTTGTTTATTGGTCTGACCAGGTGGAGCATACTCATGATGAACAATCCTCTTGTAGTCGAAGTAAACAGTCAACAGTTCACATTGATTTGTGCTTTCTTCGATCTAGGAGAGGTTGGGGTCTTTCACTGCGAAGACTGAGCCTTTGTTTTGGGGTCATAGCCATAGACCCACGGTTCATCACCTGTTATTACTGTTTTGAAAAAGTTTTCATCGTTCTCAACACAATCAAGGAGATCTTCTACAACTGAAACCCAACCAAGTGTCATTTTGGCCAGCTGAAAGCAGTTTTGGCACAAACTTGGCAGACACATGTCTCATACCCAAATCTTCAATGATAATGGACTGAACAGTAACTAAACTGCACATCCTCTGATAACTCACAGATGGTGATTCGACGATTTCCCCTCACAGTTACATGCACATCTGTGATGTTTTTCTCACTACTGCTGATTGCAGGTCTCCCAGAACGTTTGTCACTAATGACATTTTTTCAGCCATTGTACACTTGTGCGTAGCTCATTCACTCCTTTCCATACACTTACTGCAACTCTGCACAGGCCTCAGAGCAGGTATTGCCAAGCTTTTGGTAAAATTTGATGCAAATTCTCTGTCATGGTCAATGTGATGATCACATGCTACACATGTTCCTTCCAAGCAGAAGTTAGCTAAAACGTTAAAACAGTGTGCATGCACAGCAGAGTTCAAGGTCAATCTGTGTCAAGTGGCTTCATTCTGCATGCTTTAGTTTTGTTACTATGGCAACATACAGTCCACATACTTATTGATCAGACCATGTATATTGTCCTAATCCATAAATTTTAAAGACATGGTTTACCATATTTCACTGTTTAACATATGAAGACCTTAAAAATGGTACAAAGAAAATTGAAACATGATTTTACAATGAAATGACAATCGCTTTTGTAACTAAGCAACTTACCAACAAGAGATCAATTTGAAAAACAACCAAAAGTGATTTGAACAACCCATTCTGCATTTCAGGCTCTCTCTTTTACTCTTTACTCGTTTCAGTCATTTGACTGTGGCCATGCTGGAGCACCACTTTTTAGTTGAGCAAATCGACCCCAGGACTTATTCTTTGTAAGCCTAGTACTTATTCTACCGGCCTCTTTTGCCGAACTGCTAAGTTACGGGGACGTAAACACACTAGCATCAGTTGTCAAGCAATGTTGGGGACACACACACACACACACACACACAAACACATACACACGACGGGCTTCTTTCAGTTTCCGTCTACCAAATCCACTCACAAGGCTTTGGTCGGCCCAAGGCTATAGTAGAAGACACTTGCCCAAGGTGCCACGCAGTGGGACTGAACCCGGAACCATGTGGTTGGTAAGCAAGCTACTTACAACACAGCCACTCCTTGTCAAATGTTGCTGCTCTTTTGGTTTTTGTTGAATACACTTTAAGTAGGAAACCTTTGAATGATTTGCCATAAAAATAAAGCTATATATGGCAATTTTTAATGTTATTAAAGCTACAAATAGCTTTAATATTATAACACAAGTTTTATCAATTCACTTTTATGAAAATGAATCAAAACTGCATTTCAGTTAAAATATTACAGTGGGATGGGGCAGAATGCGTCAATTTTTCCAAAATTTTGAATATCAAATGAAAAACGTGTAACAATGAACACTAATTTACCATCACAAAAACTACATTATGATTCTGATAAGCACATCTGATGGATTGGGAGACAATTTTGAATGCTTCATCATCATCGTTCAACATCCGTTCTCCATGCTAGCATGGGTTGGACGGTTCGACCGGGGATCTGGGAAGCCAGAAGGCTGCACCAGGCTCCAGTCTTATCTGGCAATGTTTCTACAGCTGGATGCCCTTCCTAACGCCAACCACTCCGTGAGTGTAGTGGGTGCTTTTTACGTGCCACCTGCACAGGTGCCAGGCGAGGCTGGCAACGGCCACGGTCGGATTGGTGTATTTTACGTGCCACCGGCATGGAAGCCAGTCAAGGTGGCGCTGGCATCGGCCACAAGTCGGATAGTGCTTTTTACGTACCACCAGACCAGGGATCCTGGCTGGTTCAATTCGATTTCGCTTGCCCCAACATGTCTTCACAAGCAAAGGGGGTTGGCATGAGTGCCTGTCGTCGGATGAGGTTCTATATCAACTTCGCTTGCCTTAACAGGTCTTTGTGTCCAAGGAAGGAAAGGCATGCATAAGTGGGCTGGGCTCACTTGTCCTGCCTGGTCTTCTCACGTACAGCATATTTCCAAAGGTCTCGGTCACTGGTCATTTCCTCAGTGAGGCCTAAAGTTCGAAGCTTGTGCTTCACCACCTCGTCCCAGGTTTTCCTGGGTCTACCTCTTCTACGGGTTCCCTCAACTGCTAGGGATTGGCACTTTCTCACACACCTATCTTCATCCATTCTCGCCACATGACCATACCAGCGCAATCGTCTCTCTTGCACACCACAACTGATGCTTCTTAGGTACAACATTTCTCTCAAGGTACTAACGCTCTGTCGAGTAAGTACACTGACATTACACATCCATCGGAGCATACTGGCTTCATTCCTCACGAGCTTACGCATGTCCTCAGCAGTCACGGCCCATGTTTCACTGCCATGTAGCATGGCTGTTTGTACACATGCATCATACAGTCTGCCTTTTACTCTGAGTGAGAGGCCTTTAGTCACCAGCAGAGGTAAGAGCTCCCTAAACTTTGCCCAGGCTATTCTTATTCTAGCAGTTACACTTTCAGTGCACCCACCCCCACTACTGACTTGGTCACCTAGATAACGGAAGCTATCAACTACTTCTAGTTTTTCCCCCTGGAAAGTGACGGAAGTTGTTTTCTGCAGATTTTCGGAAGTCAATGCTCCCGAGCATCTGCCACATACAAAAACTATCTTCCCAGTTAGCCTACCTTTGACATTGCTGCACCTCTTATGTGTCCATAGCTTACACTGGGTACATCTTATAGAGTTTCTACCTACACCTTTTCTACAGATCGAGCAGGGCCATCTTCCTGAAGACATTTGTGGATTGTCTACCTTCCTACTTATTAGTACTTTGGTTTTAGCTAGGTTGACTCTAAGGCCCCTCGATTCTAAACCCTCCTTCCACACCTGGAACTTCTCCTCCAGTTCTGATAGTGACTCAGCAATTAGAGCAAGGTCGTCAGCATAGAGGAGCTCCCAGGGACAACCTGTCTTGAATTCCTCCGTAATTGCTTGGAGACTATGATAAATAGGAGGGGGATGAGTACTGAACCCTGGTGGACCCCAACCTCTACTTTGAATTCTTCTGTGTACATGTTGCCAACTCTAACCTTACTTACGGCATCTCTGTACATGGCTTGCACAGCCCTCACCAGCCATTCATCTATCCCTAGTTTCCTCATTGACCACCAGATAAGGGATCGGGGGACCCTATCAAAGGCTTTCTCCATGTCAACAAAAGCCAGGTACAGGGGCTTATCTTTGGCTAGGTATTTCTCCTGCAGCTGTCTTACCAGGAATATAGCATCAGTGGTACTTTTCCCTGGCACGAACCCAAACTGCATCTCATCTAAACTAACTCTCTCTCTAATTAGTTGGGCTATGACCCTCTCCGTAACCTTCATTACCTGATCCAACAGCTTGATACCTCTGTAATTATTTGTATCTAGGGCATCACCTTTACCTTTGTAGCAGTTGACTAGTATGCTGCTACACCAGTCATTGGGTATGACTCCTTCGTGTATCACCTGGTTGACTATACGGGTGACTAGGTTATAGCTGACACTGCCAGATGCTTATTTCATATATACATAATCATAAAAATCTGGAGCAGAATGCAGAGCAGTATTTGGATTAAAGTTTAACAAATTGTTGAAAACAATCAATAAAGAAACATGAGAGTAATCTGAAGTTAAATAGACTCAATCGTCATCCAAATATAAAAAGACAACAACCATGTTTACAAAACAGTCACTTTGAAAATTATATTGCTCATGATAAAGTTATGCATTCAGCACATGGAATCCAGATTAAGCTGTACACTTCTCACAGAAGCACTCTTGGTTAACATCTGTTCCCCTTGGAATACACTTAGAGCAACCATAATCATCACAAAGGTCACACAGCAGCCAAACATCAGTCTTCCTGCATTTGTATTTGATTCAGAATCTCTTGCAGATGTATAGCACTTGGTATCCTCTTCCTCTGAATCAGCTGTACTATCACGGTCACCACCACTACTGTTACACACTGTACTACTTGTTTTCTTCCATTTTTGGAGCAAGTAACTCTCCTTTTTCTCTCTTACACTTTTGTTGCTTCTTTGGTGCATTTTTACTTCTTTTTTTCCTCATGGAATAACAATGTAATCACCTTACTCTTGATTCTGTGTAAAAATCAATAACAACATGAAACAATGCTGCTAAAACATTTTCAGACACTAGAACATATATGTGGAGTGTGGAAGACTTCTTTTGTTCTACTTATAGAAACCTATGTGGTGTATCTTAAGTGATCCACTATGTTCACCCCTCAAACTGACAAGTGACCCTTTATGCCCCACTTTTGAAATTCAAAATTTCCAAGGATATTTCTTTATTCAATAGAACACAAGCAAAGAAGATACTCTGAACATTGCTCTAGTACAAAAAATCCATATCTGCAGTACTTCTTGCAGCACTGCAAAGTTTTGTTTGATGAGGAACTTTAAAAGGAGTGACCAGGAAGAATACAACATTTATATGAGCATGAGGGATGAGCGATTCATAATGGCTACTACATCATACTTCCTGGTTTGAAGTTGGGAGAAAATGATAAAAATCTGACAAATGACTCATTATGCCCCATTCTCCACAATAGCTTGATGATAAAGTGAAACAACTAATTGCAGTAATTTGAAATCAGCTGAAGTCATCATCATCATTGTTTAACGTCTGTTCTCCATGCTAACATGGGTTGGACGGTTCGACCGGGGATCTGGGAAGCCAGAAGGCTGCACCAGGCTCCAGTCTGATCTGGCAGTGTTTCTACAGATGGATGCCCTTCCTAACGCCAACCACTCCGTGAGTGTAGTGGGTGCTTTTTACGTGCCAGGCAAGGCTGGCAATGGCCACGACCAGATTGGTGCTTTTTACGTGCCACTGGCACGGAAGCCAGTCAAGGCGGCGCTGGCATCGGCCTATTTTCATTATATCTTTCTTTTGAGAGATTTGCATTGTTAATATGCAGTTTGAAGGGTTGGAAAGTTGTGATTATGTAAGATATCTTTATAGATCACTAACATTTGAAACAAAAGCCTGCACAATATTTAGTGTGTTACTGAGAAAGAGAAACATTGGAAAGTTAGCTTAACTGCAAAACATAAGAGCAATTTTGTAAATTTTTTATTTCAACTTTCAGTTTGTGTTTAATACGCTTTTATATGGCATAAAAGCAGAATATTTAGACCGGAGATAGCTGGTTTAAATAAATACTAAAGGGTTACATGGTGCACAATACATCAAAATCAAGCTTGTATAGTTAACATAGGTTTAAATAACTGCTATAATAATTAGCTCCACCACAGTTGAATTTTACAAGAGATTTTTGTTTTGATAATGATCAAGGGCTGTCAAAAGAAAAAGGACGGACCCATAACCCTTATCAAAGTTTCTGTAACTGATGGGAAGAAGTTATCCAGGAAACTTGACCCAGAATATTATTCATACATTGTGGTTTAGTTATATGTCAAACCTGATCATACAGGTATTCTAGCCATGACCATCTCATCTTTCTTTATACACAGATGCAGGTGTGTCACCTCGGGCAAGTATTTTCTTCTATAATACCAAGCTAATCAAAACCTTGTGAGTAGATTTGATAAACAGAAACTGAAAGAAGCCCATTGTGCATGTAAGAGTGTGTGTGTGTGTTTGAATCTCCTTGCCTTGACATCAGGTGATAGTTGTAAATGGCAGTCATTCAATTCCAATGCTTTGCAAGAACACGCTTAGTCATGTGAAAATATCACCTTGCTTGAAAACAAGTGTGGGTTGGCGACAGGAAGAGCTTGCAGTTGTAGAAAATCTGTCTCAATAAATCCCATCTATCCATGCAAACAACGAAAAGTGGACATTAAAACGATGGTGATGATAGTGAATTTCAAACTAATCAAAGTGTCCCCTTTTTAAAGATAGGAGGCGTTATTTCAAGCAGGCCAAGTAAGTATATAGTGATCCTACCATGGGAATATACTATATTTTAGTGTACGCCATCTGTCCACTGCTTAGTTTAACTGGTACTACTTAAATACAGAGGTCCCGACGCCTTTACACAACCCTAACCAGTATGTACTGTAAAAACATCGTTATGTAGATGCATCGGGATCTCTGTATTTAAGTAGTGCCGTTTAACTTCCCAGTTGCTAGGATTCAGTGGAAATGGTTATGTTTAGTTGCCTTTAGTCAGTGTTTAATTGTACACTTAATAGCATACCTACAGGCCTAGAATTAAAAATGAATCATTTTTGACGTCAATAATTACTGTCTTTCAAATAGCAGTTCATGTATTCGTGTACTGTGATAGTCATTATTTTTATTATTTCTAAGGATGTGCACTACAGCCTCCATCGGTGCTTATGTCTAGATATGTGATATGCTCATCTGAAAGCCTTGTGTATCGATTTCAAATAGTTAATGTTCTTTTCTGGTATATAGGTTTTATATAGAACTAACGTATAAATGGTTTGTAAGACAAAGATTTTGCATTTAGCTCTTGTTTTACGGAGGGGCTTCATAAACATGTTTTAAAACTTGGGTAGTAAGGAGTAACGTCAATTTTATTACTCAGAGAAATAAAGTGTTAAACATTACAAAACCCCATTTAAGTTATAAACCAAACTTTCAACTAAAAAAAGGGAGCACAGACATATTTGTAATGGGATGAGGAGAAAGATTAAATGTGAAAATGATGAATGCAGAACATTGATGTACACCATCTATTTTACAAACTCTCTTTTAAATTCACCTGCAATGCCAATTTTGCTTTATGATACCCATTCGTAGTTCACTCCACTCTTATGGATCCATTCATCTACTCATAATTTTATCAGCGAATAAGGGTTAGTGACAAAGGCATTTTACAGATTAACAAATAACCACGTACAGCTGTTCTTGGTAAACAATTTCATTTATATAGTAATTATCTGATGCGTTTAATAATCCTTTTAAGTTATCTGAATAAGACGTTTCGACCCCTTACATTACGAAATGAAAGTAATGTTTTAATCAAACGGTTCGCCACAAACTTCTCAAGTATATTCTAAAAGTTTTAGCACATGCTTTTCAATTCATTCGTGGTATGCTAGGAAAATGCACGTGGAGCAAATCAATCAGCAATAGTTATTTTACATGTGGAAAAGAACCTTTAAACATTTTACGGCGTAATTTCATGAAGTATCAAAACGGAATGACTTACGTCTATAGGAGCATTCTTGATAAAAGCTCCCGAATCAACAATAACAAACTTGACTTTCCTTCGATTTAATTGATCAGACGCCATTTTCGAGATCTCGTGTAAAGTTTAGAGACGAGAGCTCCAACCGGAAATGACGTCAACAACCCTCCTCCTTCAACTTTCTCACCTTAACTTGTGTTAAAACGTTTCAATTAAACATTCTTCTTGTTAAGTTAAAAAATCGAATGTTGACATTATAAAAGCGACAAAATATTTATAAAAGTTGTTAATATATTACTGGTAAAATATTTATTCACTGTATGAAAAAACAAACTATTTCCTTTGAAAGTAATGACGTAATTAATCACATGACCGTCAGTGATGAAGAAGTAGAACTTAACAGCAATTCCATCACTGATGCACTGAGAGTGTAAATGTCAGATTTAATTCTTCCACAGAACGTCTAGTGAAGCTCTATTTCTAAACTGCAGTTATTGACGTGCTAGAATCTTGGGAAATATAGACGGCAGCTATTTACAGAAGCTACAAAACATAAATCTTCCACCAGCAAGTTGCTTGTACACTCATTTACATACTCCTTGAATTTCTTTTTAGACAAACGGCACTTAAAAAAAGCGTATGAAAGAGAAATAAAAACAAATAAACAGTGGCACCTGTATGAATCTAGAAACAGCTGGAGAGATCAGTGTGGACACCTTTACCCTATTACCGTTCTTAATGCGACAGGTCTTCCTTTATACACTCTGAACCTTATAACATCGATACCTCAGGTTTGAACTTTTTATTATTTTTTTCATTATATTGTCAATGTCCTATAGAGTGGGCGACTCGATTAACGGCAGCTGCCTGTGGTCATGAGGGAACATTTCTTAACATTGCTTTAACCTCTATCACTTCGATTCGTTTTGAAGTATTTAATGATTAATCTATGGTTAATGCAATAACCGTACTTGTCATTACAGCACTGTACTTCGTCATTTCTCTCTCATCACAAATCATGCTTTCTTATCTGTGAAAGTATTTGGTTGTTGTTTTTTTGGCTGAAGTGGGTGGAATGATTTAAGGGGAAAAAATTACGTTTTTTCTGATTTGATTTTGTTCAATTGGAATTTGGCTCAGCCAAAATACTGATTTTCAGTTTACGTGTAGCGCGGAAGTGGCGATATATATATATATATGTTTGTGTTTACAGCCAAATCGAGAAGGACTTCGTGTTGATAATGACTTTCTTTTTAACTTTTAAGTGTAGATTGACGATAATAATCGAAAATTACGCAATCTGTTTGTGAAAGTTATCACATATTTCGTGTTTTATTATTATTTTTTTTACTTTTGCAGTTCGATTCAGCTACAAATATTTTAAACATTTCAACTTTCAACTGTTTTTGACATTTCCCTCTATATATGTAGTGTGTATTCGTGAATCTTTCAATATACATGTACATATCTATATACAGCTTAACTTATTTTTAGTTCAATCATCTGAAATCAGCAATCATAACAAGGACCTACGGTCTTTCTGATCTCGGATTATAGCGATTAGATTAACAATTAGCAACTACTTATAAATTATAATCAAAAAAATGTTCAACCTGGTATTTTAAAACGATCATTTAAGTGTTCTAATACCATGTATTAATGAATTTAAAGATTGTTTTTGATAATTACATTATATGTAGAATTTTACAAGATTACCTTTCTTAAAAAGGTCGAAAAAAAATCTCTACCAAAAATCAGCAAATATATAGATTATATATGTTAGTAAATGAACGTCTGTAGTTGATGCCTGTTTGAGATAGTTAAATTTTTGACATCAAGATTTGATGTGGGTTTTTTTATTGAAGATGTTTACCGACAATAACTCAACAGAGCATACACACACACACACACACTATATATATATATATATACTAAGCAATAAGGGTTTAGCAACGAGTTGCCTTACCACATACCGAATTTAGAAATAGCAGTCAAAGGGTTATAGCTATTTCTTCTACTAAAAAGGGAGATCTCAGTAAAAACAGCATTTGGAAGGCAGACACAAACAGGTATAAAAATATATATATATATATATATTGTAAAAAAAAACATAAATCCTGTGCATCTTAGAGAATATATATATATATGCACACACACACATATACATATATGGATAAAGACATTTGCAATGATTGTTATTTTTTCACTTGTTATTTTGATTAGCATATGAAATAAAAATGATTTTTTATTCCACTGACCATTTTATGAAATTTTCACCTTGACTCATGCTCTTTCTTAAACACCCACGCTCATATATAGCATATACTGAGCCAACATCTGGTTTACACACACATATGTATGTAATACATACACACACAATAATGTTTGTTACACGCGTGTTGTGTCTACGTAAGATTTATAGATATTTAAAAAAGAATGATATTGTGTATTCGGATAAAACGTTAGTTCAGTGTCAACGTTAATCTGTCTCAGCTGTTGTTACTCCTGCAAATACAAAATTTCAGTTTGTGCATTGATAATGAGGTTAACTTGTGAACAGTAAATTAAAAAAAAAAAATTCCTTTTTTTTTTTTTTAAATTATATGCTAAGGTAATATTACTAATTTACAAACTCCAGAATATCCATGTTGTTTTAGCAACCCCAGAAAGATATAGGCAAAATGGAATGATTTGAACTCGGAACAACACAGCGCCGACTTTGGATAGCAGAGCTAATTTCTTAGTTATATTGTTTCGTACATGTGGAGTTGTGACTTTCATGCCAAGAGTATTAGTAAAATAAAACAAAAATCGGTGGAAGATTTACTATAAGGATTTCTAAAATGTATATAATTTTTTTTACAAGTCGTAAAATTTCCTAACGTAAGCGCACAGTCACGGGTTTATTTGGTTGAGAAATGTGAAATTCATGCCTTTCCCAACCAAATGGTTCCAGTCAGGTATCAAAAATGGACTTGTCTCACCTGGTGCTTACCACTATTCGACGGCGTGATGATTGTAGTCGCAATAATGATTTTTTAGGCACTTGGCCAGAGAGTTTCAGGAATAATAATATTATTAATAATAATAATCCTTCTATAGGCACAAGACCTGAAATTTATGGGTAGTAGGCTAGCCGATTACATCGACTCTAATGCTAAGCTGGTACTTTTAACCCCTTTTTATCGACCCCAAAAGGAATTTGAACTCAGAAGGAATGCCGAGAAGCATTTTGTCTGGTGTTGTAATATTTTATAATGAAGTCGAATTTTAGATGTAATGTAATCTTAAGGATTTACGTGGTGTTTGGCACATGCTGACACATTTCGTTTCCAACCCTGACATAAAGATTAAATGGTCACACTCACACGTACGATGTTGTTTTTATAACATCATGTCACGTTCGTCTGTTTGTTTAAATGTTTTGGGTTTTGTTGCTTTGATGTTAATGTAAGTTTATTCGCTGGTGGCCGCTTTAGTTAATAATGATGATGATTGTTATTTTGACCTCTCTTGTCAGGCGCGTAATTCCTTTTCTCTAAAAACATGACGTTTTTATTTGATTTAATTTCCTTATTAAAACTAGCATCAAAGATGGTATATTTATGTTTCAATAGACAAAATTATATAGTAGAAAATAGTGTGTATTCCATATTCGAAGAGATAACCAAAGGAGGAGGAATGGATTATAACAGCTATCGTATATGCGAAATATTTTTCGAGAGTAGACTCCGGGAGTCCATCCTCGACATTAAAAGAAGTATTAACGGTATTTTAATTTCAGTAATGCAAACGATGTCCAATTCGAATTTGAACATTTAAATTCTTTTGCCGATGTAATTTCTAACTCCCGCATTTTATTTACGAGACAGTCTACCTAAGCCTAGCTTACGTAACTTTTATCGATTGAATCGTTCCTATATATCGTTGATACTCTCTTTTTCTGGACCCTCGATGGGAGGAAAGACAATGCTGATTTTGGCAAGATATATAAAATCAACAGAACAAGCTCCACGTCGAACTAGTTTCTGCTCAGTCAACAATAAGGGTTTTACATACTCGATTATCTCCTTAAAACTGTTCGACAAAAGATTTCGTCAGACATTTACGATCTGGTCATTGCATTCCCACAGTTAAAAATATCATTGGACACCCTTCCCCAAACACTATTCTCAAAACTTATTTCGTACAATACGATCACCGCTAGCTGTTAAAATCCCTTCCCTCTCCCTTTAGTTCTCATTCTTCCTCAACCTACATGAGTTTTAATGTCATTGTGTGTAACACTATCCTGTTGTGGAATACTGGGCAATGCTGCTACCCTACCATATAATTTTGTGTCTGGTCAAAATAAATCATTCTTGTTGCTAGTTTTAATGACGAAAGGGAAGTGGAAATACGCACGACAAAAAAAAAAAAAAGCAGAAAGAAACAAAATAACTATCATTATCATCACTTTTGTCATCTTCATTAACTAATCGACCAAATGGAAATAAACTTATTCTTCGTTAGCAAACATTCCTATTAATTTATACGTATAAGAATCTAATATGGTACCTCTACATGGACGTCATTCGACCTACTAGAAATAACAACCAAGTCTTCCTCAAATCACACCCCAATGTCATAAAAAAGAAAGGAAACACTGGAGTGTGTAATCCTCGATGTACTAAATGTTGAATGGTCATGACTGGAGCACTTTTGACTATAGGTCAACTCGATCTCGATCAGAACTGTCTTAGGATTTAATGTGTGTGTTTGTGAAACGTATTTTTAAAATATGTATTATATTTTACCTCATACTTAGTGAAGGAAAGGAAGATGGTATCTCTAGTCATTTACAGAGCCTTTGATACGTGTTGTAGGAAATTAACTTCAGACTGCAGACCTGTTTTGAATGGTGTAGAATCTGCTAAAAGCGTCCATTGGGCCAAGTGATGTTAAGATGATTAAAGAACTAAAAAGAAAAGATTAAGTCAAACTGGCAGCATCCACAGTTTACATCTATTAAAATTCAATCAGAAAACTTTCGAAGATACTTGCCCAAGATGACATACAGTGGGGTTGAACCTGAAACTATTTAGCTGAAAAGTGAGTTTCTTAACTACATTGTCATGCCAGTGTTTGTTATAGTATTATACTTTGTTTAGTATTATTATGTAAAACAAATCACCCAGTTTGGGTGATCTGCCCTCTGAGTTTTATGGTTATATGCCTGATCTGTTTGGCAACTATCACAACTGGTAGCAAAGCTAGGAAAGTCCTCGTCAACAAAGGGGATATTATAGACAATTTCCAACCCATTGCTCTGTTAAATACTTCTACAATAACCTCCACTTCATGCAATATATCATAGAAAGAACAGGTAACAGATCTGGTGTTGGTGGGTCCCTGATGAATTTCGATCAGTCAAAAACCTTCAATAGGTTTGACTATTGCTACTTGGCAGCAGTCGTAGAAGCATCCACTTTTGGATCTGTTTTCAGTGGTTGGATTACGGTAATGCACAGTGGGGCTTGTTCAATGGTTAAGCTAAATGGCCATCTCATGGAACTGTTTCATATTGTATGCTCAATCTGTCAGAAGTGTCTTCTTTAATCTCTTAAAACATACTGGCTTTTGAGTCATTGCTGCAGAAGCTACAACTCTTGAGGAGCATCCCTTTTGAGTTGGGATATAGAAGAATTGTGTTGGATAACATCACTATAATGGTGTCAGTCACCATGGAAGTTCAGGTACTCAGTTCCATTTTAAGCGAATACAAGTTGATGGCAGGAGCAAAGGTAGATCTGAATAAGTTTGTGGGTGCTTGCAGCTTGGCAAGTATATGCCATTAAATACCATAGTAGGTCACTGGTCAGGTGGACTGGTTAAATTGCTTGAAGTCGAGCTTGGTCTGAACCTCCAGATAGACAGGAACTGGAATGAGATTAGAAGTGGGGTGGCTGACCTCACTCGGAAATGGGTTGAGAGGAAACCATCCCTGAAAGGTTAAGCAGAAATGGTGAATGTCTACATTGCCTCTATTATAACTTACCACCTGACTATTGTATCTTGTCCCAGTCCATGTCTGGCCAGACTAGAGTGTCTACTTTTCACTTCCTGTAAAAGGACACATTCCACTTGTCAGGCAGTTTATCTGTTGCCAGTGCCCTTTGGAAGGTGGGCCTAGGCATGTTGTGACTGTTGATGTGCAGACATGAGTTGAGGCTACCTACAGATTTTCCTGGACAGTGAGCCAGTGTGATCTTTGTAAGATATGTCTTTTTGCAGCTCATCTCTTTGATGGAGCTGCAGTCCTAGGGTAAAAAAAGATCAAGATTGGGTACCTGGTACCTGGATTGTTGTTAGGCATTCATCAGCTAACAGGCAGGACAGGAAGTGAGTTTTCCTCTGTCTAGTGGCTATAGTGAAAGAGGTTGCATGGTAAATGAGGCTAAAAAGATTGAGGAAAGACACCATCCTCTTCAGTTGAGCTCTCCTGGACTTTTTTAAGTCTACTTGGAAAATAAAATGAGGGTGGAGAGGGAAGATCTCTCTCCTGGTGAATTTGTAAGAAGGTGGGTGACTGGCAGAAATGGTTAAGGTGAACGGATCTACTTGAAGCGTGTGCCTGTAGATCAGAGAGCAACAGTTGGTTTATGGTCAGGTGGTCACGGTTATCCTTGATCTGTGGGTTTCCTTGATTAGCTTAGATAGAGGTTCTGTATCAGGAGGACTGCATCATTCATGTATTCACATATTTTAAAAATTGTCTTTTATCTCATTTTACTCTCCTTTTGCTTTGTTTCTCTTCATCTTTTATTTAAACCCCCCCCCCCCAATTATAAACTGTTCTTTCAATGTGGCAAATAAAAGAAGTCATCATCATCATTATTATTTTAATTGTTAGCATGCTAGGCAAAATGCTTAGTGGTATTTTGTCTGTCTCCATGTTCTGAGTTCAAATTCTGCCGAGGTTGACTTTGCCTTTCATCCTTCTGGGGTATATAAATTAAGTGCCAGTCAAGTACTGGAGTCGATGTGATTGATTGTCCCTTTCCCCACAAAAATCCACACCTTGTGCCTATAGTAGAAAGGATTATTACTAAGCTAGCACTATTGAAAGAATAAATTTTTACATTTTGAATAGGATTGGTAGACTATAAACAGAAAGAAAGCATCTCTCCACCACATCAGATTTCACAGGGATGTTCTTGTCAAGACACAGCAGTATTGTTTAAAAAATACTTATAGCAAATAATAATGGATGGATATTGAGAACCTTTTATAACACCAAGCTATCTGAGACTGCCCTGGTTCTATGTCATAAACTTCTTGTTTTCAAGTGATCTAAGTTAAAGTCTCTCATGAAAATTTCATGTTAATTTATGTTCCAAACACCAGTTTAATAATGATAAAGTTATTTTACAAAATTCTTCATTATTTTCAAAATTTACTGAAACAAATGCAGTGTATTTCAGTAGAAACATGGCAACAGAAAGGGCTAAATTACACACACACACACACACACACACACACATGAATGCATGCACATACTTGCTTTCTCTCTCTCATTCTCTCTCTTTTGGCAAAACATGAAATTCTTCTTTTACTTGTTTCAGTCATTTGACTGCAGCCATGTTGGAGCACAGCTTTTAGTCAAACAATTCAACCCTAGGACTTATTCTTTTGTAAGTCTAGTACTTATTCTATCAGTCTCTTTTGCTAAGCCACTAAGTTACGGGGGTGTAAACACACCAATATCAGTTGTCAAGCGTTGGTGGGGTGGGGGAACAAACACAGACACACAAATACACTCACACATAACAAATGTATATATATATATACTCTCTTTTAGTCTTTTACTTGTTTCAGTCATTTGACTGCGGCCATGCTAGAAGGAGCAAATCGACCCTGGGACTTATTCTTTGTAAGCCCAGTACTTATTCTATCGGTCTCTTTTGCCGAACCGCTAAGTGACGGGGACATAAACACACCAGCATCGGTTGTCAAGCAATGCTAGTGGGACAAACACAGACACACAAACATATACACATACACATATATATATATACATATATACAACAGGCTTCTTTCAGTTTCCGTCTACCAAATCCACTCACAAGGCATTGGTCGGCCTGGGGCTATAGCAGAAGACACTTGCCCAAGATGCCACGCAGTGGGACTGAACCCGGAACCATGTGGTTGGTAAGCAAGCTACTTACCACACAGCCACTCCATATATATAACCCTTGCTTTCCCTACTCTCGCCTCCCCCAATCCCAACACCACACCACACACCACCATATCACACATCAGATCACACCACCACGCACACATTAGCACTGACCACTTCCCAGCTGCACACCATGATCCACATACACACATGCACACGTCAAGATCACCAGCCCTCTTCCACATGCACATACACGGTCTCTTAAACACACGCATGCGCACCTTCATTTTGGGATCACCTCTACTTTATTATCTCCCCTTCCTAACTCTCCTGTATGACCTCTCTGTCTGGCATTCACCATGATAGATCGCTAGTCACTACACATTCTTTATTGTCTCTCCTTGTTTCTTTGTGTGTTCCTTTCTGTAGAAGAGCGTAGCTTCAAAATGTTAAAGACTTTTTCACTTCCTGAGCGTTAAACTAATACATCTGTTTGTTGTCTACTCCACCTGTCTTCATCTTTTATTTTTTTTGTGAATTCTCCTTATATATATGTAGGCACAGGCATGGCTGTGTATGAGTAGTTTGCTTACCAACCACATGGTTCTGGGTTCAGTTCCACTGCATGGCACCTTGGGAAGTGTTTTCTATTATAGCTTCAGGCCAACCAGAGCCTTGTGAGTGGATTTGGTAGACGGAAACTGAAAGAAGCCCATTGTGTGTGTGTATATATATATATTTATATATGTGTGTGTGTCTGTGTTTGTCTCCCCACCATTGCTTGACAACTGATGTTGGTGTGTTTACATCCCCGTAACTTAGAAGTTTGGCAAAAGAGACTGATACGATAAGTACTAGGCTTACAAAGAATAAGTCCTGGGGTCGATTTGTTCAACTAAAAAGGGAGGTGCTCCAGCATGGCCGCAGTCGAATGACTGAAACAAAAGAATACATGACGGGCTTCTTTCAGTTTCCATCTACCAAATCCACTCACTAGGCATTGGTCAGTCCGAGGCTATAGTAGAAGACACTCACCCAATGTACCATGCAGTGGGACTGAACCCAGAACCATGTGGTTGGGAAGCAAGTTTCTAACCACACAGTCATGCCTGTGTCTATAAATTGGATAGGAATATTTAGTAACATCTGGCAGTTTCTCTGATTGGCTATTTTATCATTTCTTTTATTTAATGGCTGAAATTAATTGGCTTTCTGCTGACCTCATTAGCAATTTAGAATTTCATGCCCAGAGTCAGCCATAAAATTATTGAATAAAAAAATCTTGTGAAAAGTGAAGGTGGGAAGCAGGTGAAGCATATTTGATAACTATATATGTGTGTGTGAGTGCATGCACATGTATACTGTATTTGATGGCATAAAAGATGCACCACAATCAGATGTATATATTTAGAAAAAGTGTGTTAGGGGTGAGGCTCAACTTTACATATAGGATCTGGGGTGCATGTTTTTTTTTTTTGGTGGTGGGGAGATATTTTGTTTGATAAAAAAACGAGAAAGTACGTCCTATATGCTATCAAATACAATGTATATGTGTGTGTACACATATACATTCAATAGTGTGCTTTGATGAAGTACATGTTGCTAGATGTTCTGGAATATGTTTAATCTTTTAGCATCCAGATTACTCTGTTAAATTCAATGTTTATATATTCACGTTGATTTGAATTAATCATGCACTAGCTTTGAATTAATCATGTAGCTTTGAGATTTCATTGATGTGATTGCTTACTTTTAGAATGACATTATTAGGTGAGTGTAAAAGAGGCCTGATCTGGCCAGTATGAATATAAATAGGTAGAAAATTTTAGGCCAGTTTAAATGCTAAAGGGTTAAATCAATGTTCCTTTTCTAGTCCCATGATGCATTGTAACTATTAATCAAGCAAGGATAGGCTAGATTGTGGTACACAAGTCTCATATTTTAATAACAACAAAAACCAATTACTGATATTTAATATGCAATGTTTCAAGTGGTTATATAACAAGTTATGCAGATATATACTCTCTTCAGTCATTACAAGTAAAATACATTGATTGTTTTAAATTTACCCCAGTGTAGACTGCATATGCAATAGATAACCACAGAAAAAAACAACAAAAAATAACCCAACAAAAAACAAAATGGAAAAATCCCAGATAAAAATAAGAGAGAATATATTTGTAGGAGTTTGTGAGGATGGGGAGGAGTAATTAAAGATATAATGATGGAAAGTGAATAAATACACAGACAATAAGTTTCAACTACAGAAACAAAAGAATGAATAATGAATTATACTGCCAAAGACAAGGCACTTAATTCTCACGCAGGGTGAGTAGTATAAACCCCTTGCTAACAACTTAGCTAAACAATTTCTACCTTGTTCTCTGGACTATAGTATCTTCAAATATAAGATAGTGTAATTTAGGCCATTGCTCTGCAGTTAAGTGTAAGGTCATACAATGAATTTGATATGTTGTAGAATAAAGTTGTTGGTGTTAAATGTTAATCAATCACAAAAGTACTAGACAAAAGCAGCAACAATAATCATCATCCATCATTTTGAATCCGGTGGATTTTTTTCTCCGTTAACAGGATGGCAGGAGCTACCTCAATGCCATAGCAACCACCCTCACACCATCTCACCATCTTGCCCGGGTTTTGGGCATTCTCCCTTCTCAAACCAACCTTCCCAATCTCCTCCTCCACCTGTCCCCTCCACATTTTCCTCGGTGGTAGTGGGGCTTTGAAAGGGATCTCAGGGAGTAGCGTCCTTGCCTTCCTGAGCCAGTTTTCCACCACATTTCTTAAAAGTCATAGTAGAGGCCTTGGTCTCAGGACCATTCATGTCTAGAAACTGAGGTTGGAGGTAAGCAAGGGCATGCTCTCCATAGAAAATCCAGCTATGAAAAGTCCTCATGATAATAGCAAAGGAGAAATAACATTAATGATTTTATTTACAATAAAAGTATTAAATGTAGCTTTAAATTAATAGTAATACTTCCTACTATAGGTACAAGGCTTGAAATTTTAGGGAAGGAGGCTGGTCAATTACTTCGACCCCAGTACTCGACTGATACTTATTTCATCAACCCTGAAAGGATGAAAGGCAGAGTTTGAACTCAGAATGTAAAAACAAATGAAATGCTGGAGCACCACCCTTTGTCGAACAAATCGATCCCAGGACTTACTCTTTGTAAGCCTAGTACTTATTCCATTGGTCTCTTTTACCGAACCACATGGGAACGTAAACACACCAACACCAGTTGTCAAGCAATGGTGGTGGTGGGGGTGACAGACACATAAACACACACAACTGGCTTCTTTCAGTTTCCGTCTATCAAATCCACTCACAAAGCTTTGGTCCGCCCAAAATTTTGTTACAATTTATTTTGGATATAAGCTAATGCAGTAAATAAAGGATTTAGAAATACAGTCTTTTAGCATTTATTTATGTACAAAAAAAATATATAAATTTAATCAAAGGACTAAAATTAATAAATCCTTCAGCTACTTAATGCTTTTTGGAGCCTGCAATTGCCTATATTGTTGATTCTGTTATCATTTTTAATTGTTCCATTAGATAATAATAGAGTCAATAATATCTTTGCAAATATTTTCTCCTGAATTATTTGCTCTGTATCAAAAAAATATATATATACACATCTACTTGAAATGATGCTCATGATTGCACATTCAATACAATCATAGAAATTAAAAAGTAAAAAGCTAAAACAGTCATAAGTGAGCACTTGGTACTTCTAGTGTTAAGTGGGACTGCACTTGAGATATTACCTGTATGGCGGTAATTGTTAGTGTGAAAGATGTAAATGTACTGTAAACCTGATTATAGCAAAGATATCCTAAAAGGATAGAATATTTGGTAATTTTCAACATAATGAAAGAAATAGTTGATTTGATGGGACATTGTAGTGGATAATAGTTTATATGGTAGTAAGAAGCTATTGTGAAAGGAGAAATGTAAAAGTAGCTGAATGTTTTTCTTATCTTTCTGTAATTATTCGTGGCTTTGCTTATGCAGTCTAATATATATACAGGGGAAAATTTGAAATTACCAATGTATTTCACTTGTAATAACTGAAGAGAATCAATATCTGTGTAACAACTTCTTACACAACTACTTGAAATGTGTGTATTAAATCCATTTGAAATAACTGGTTATTATTCATGTGCATACATTATATGTGTGTGTATATACATATACATTTGTGTATGTGTATATACTTCTGTCATTTCTTGTGTGTCCCATGACTTTTTTTGAATGAGCATGCAACATGTGCATGCTTTTCAATCTATATATCCTGTGGTAAGCGTAGAGGATAGACACTAATTTTTTTTAGCTAAGTCTAAGTTCTGCTCACTACCCTTGATTTTTCTTATGCTCAGATTTTCTCACACTTCATTTGTATTCTGGTGTTCATGCACCGTACACCCATCAGAGTATGTTGGCTTTACTTCTTTTTAGTTTTGCTACCATGCAGCATCAGAGTTAAGCATTATCCAATTTACCCTTCACTCACATAGATAAGACCTTTGTTCACAACAGTGATAAAAGTACCTGAAATTTTACCAGCTTTTTCTTATTCTGGCTGTTATACTTTCTGGACAACCTGTCCTGCTAATTATGTTCGTTAGATAATAGAAACTATTAACTACTACTACTGAGCTAGCCACTTGAGTATCTATTTCTGGTTTATTCTGAGTATGTATTGTTTCAGTGCATGTATTCAGATACACACACTTGCATACATGTATGCATTTAGATGTGTTGATGACTGAAGAGAAATAATTTTGTTAATTTTTTTTAGAGCTGAGGTTTCACTGCTTGCTTTTAGTAATGAAAGAAAACTTCAGAGTGGCAACGTAGGGTATATTTTCCTTGTTTTAGGAAACTGATTTGTCTCAAAGACAGATGGAGGACTAAAACTGATTAGAAATGTAAACAAATTTCTGTGATATCACAGATTCCAGTGTTATCAAAAAAAAAAAAAAATTGGAGCAGTATTTGTTGAGGAAATCCAATCTATAATATGAGTCACGTGTTGAAATAACTAACCTACTTCTGCTTGAGTAATTTCTTAGCAATGAAAGTGTTCTGAAGGAAATGAAATTTAGACTTATTTATTGAAAGGTACATGATTTAGTAAAAAGAATGATAATGAACAACAACAAGAAATCTGTGACTCAGTTTCAATTTGCATTAAAGACGGCTGCTTCATTTATCTCGCTCAATTCTGTTGGGAATTGTATAATTGTCACAACTTCTACTGCAGTCTCCCAGCAGATCTGAAGCATTATGTATATAGTTGTAAGAAAACAAAATTGTATTATAATAGCTTTATTTATACCCCCCCCCTTTTGTGACACATTAAACAAAAATGCTTGTTGGCCTGATAATGAAAGTCGAGAGAATGTTAAGAATGGACTGTAGCTGAGTTAATGTAAGAATAATATGCAGGATATGTAATGGGATCTTGATAAAAATATTTGTGTTAGGATCTCGTTGTATTATATAAAGTAATGTCATCAAATGAAAAACATAGAAAGCTATTTGGATTTGTAAATTTATTTAGAAAATAATGTATCCTGTACTTATGGTAACTCCTTGATGTATTTCTATTTTAGCATGAAATTCCTTACGCTTTGCAAGTTATGTGTAAGAGCTGAGTGATTTGTTTGTATTAAAAAAAATTCTGTTTAAGAAGAAAGTTTTCATGTAAGTTTTATCCATCTGAAGAGAAAACTTGTTTAGCCTTTATTATTTTCATCTTTAACTTCAAGATAGCTTTATTCTTAGGACAGCAATCTTGCAGAAACGTTAGAGCATTGGAAAGAATGCTTCACAGTATTTGTTCCAGGTTTTTTAAGGTCTCATTGAAATCCTGATGGGAGTCAGCTTTACCTTGCATCCTTTCAAGATCAATAAAAATAAAGAAACAGTTACATACTGAGATTGATAGCATCTATAATTTCTCTTTCCTTCACAATTGCTGGCTTTGTGTCTAAATTGGAAACCATTATTATTATTTTATTATTGCATTTTGTCCATCTTTATGATCTGACTTCAAATTCTACTGAGGTCAACTTTATCTTTCATCCGTTCGGGGTCGATGAAATAAGTACCAGTTAAACACTGGGGTCGATGTAATTGACCCCAAAATTCCAGGCCTTGTACCTACAGTAGAAAGGATTATTATTAGCTGTCAGCTTTCTTGATTTGTAAATATTTCATTCTTTCCTTTGTTATCTTTATGATTTTTTAAAAGATTTTCAGGTTACATCAGTATAAAAACAGTATTCTTTTATTTGTTTCAGTCATTTGACTGTGGCCATGCCTAGTACTTATTCTTTCGGTCTCTTTTGCTAAACCACTAAGTTATAGGGACGTAAATACACCAACATCGGTTGTCAAGTGGTGGTGGTGGGGGCAAACACAGAAACACAAACATATATACATGAGCTTCTTTCAGTTTTCGCCTATGACATCCATTCACAAGGCTTTGGTTGGCCCGAGGCTATAGTAGGAAACACTTGTCCAAGGTGCCATGCAGGGGGACTGAACCCAGAACCATGTGGTTGGGAAGCAAGCTACTTACCACACAGCCACTCCTGCGCCTGAGTAGTACACTTCTGTTAATTGTGATTATTCAGTTTGATTGTATTGTTGTTCAGTACATTGTACTGAAGTAACACACCCACTATTGTTGAGATTTTACATCTCTATTTATTTGTTATTTATATATATTCAAGGCAACAGAAATAGCTACATTCAGTTTATTTGGGAAAACATTTTCACACAAACTTGCACTTCATTTTAGAAACTCTGAGGAACCTATAAGGTGATGCACAAACACTCCGCTGTGGGTGCACTGCATCTGATAGCAGAAGCAGCTGGAAGCTAACCCTAAGCCTCGTCATTTATTTAATTTTATGTTACTCTATATACTTGCATATGTATATTGAGTTCTAACAATAGATTATTAGTATCACTACACCTAAATGTAATCTTATACACACACACATACGTATTAGGTGCAAGCATGGCCATATAGTTACAAAGTTTGCTTTATATCCATGTAGTCATGGGTCCAGGCCCTCTGCATTGTACCTTGGACCAGTGCTTTCTACTATAACCTTGGGCTGACCAATGCTTCACGTGTAGAATTTGTTGTAAGTTGAGAAGCTCATTATATATATATCATCGTTTAACGTCCGTTTTCCATGCTAGCAAGGGTTGGATGGTTCAACCGAGGTCTGGGAAGCCAGGAGGCTGCACCAGACTCCAGTCATATATATATATATAGGTAGATAGATAAATATAGATATGTGTATGTGTATACATACACATTTATACACTCATGCATACATCATTTTTACATATCATTCACACAGTTTCATTGAAAATTGTGCCTTTGTTTACAATTTCTGGTAAGCAACAGTTTTGTAGTTTTTAGCATTCAACTTGTGTGGGGACAATGGAATGAGGGAAGCTCCGTAAAAAAAAACAAAAAAACAAGACAATACTTTTCTTGGAAAAGAGCTAACAGTTAGTGGAAGGAAGAGCATCTGGCTGCAGAAAATCCTCTTCAAGTTTTGTCTAACCTATATCAGCCTTGAAAAGATGAATGTAAAATATGCACTTACGTAGGTAAATGGAAATGGATGCACTAATATACATAGTGTGTTACTATCCAGTACCTTTAGACAGACATCTATGTTATTTTTTTGAACAGTTCACTAATTAACTGATAAAAAAAAAGAAAGTTATTATTTTATATAAAAAGTCCTTTAGGATATTGGCAATAAAAGTAAAAAACAATTATGTAATCTTGGAAGAATAGAAATTTGTTTTAATTTGGTCTTTGTATTTTTTAACTTATTCTAGAAGAGGTTGGTGTCCTGTGTAAATTTGAATTTTCCCATTGATTATTGCTACAAGTCACATAGAGTTAGTTCTTTGTTCAATTATAAACATAGAAAAGGCTAGCAAATAATCCTGTAAGAAATCTGACCTCAAAACCATCACCTTCCTGTGGTTGATTGACCCCTTCCTGCTACTAAATAAGGCAGTCCTTTCTTAACTCACCAAGAAATGTTAGCATTTTCTAACCTATTCCAGCCTATGCCTGCTGGTGGTGGATGGGAATCCTGTCTGTTAATATAAGCCTGGACCCACCATATGCATGTGACATTTAAAATATAGATACTAGGAAATGGCAAATACAGTGTATCTTTTCAATTACAATTTCCCGCATATCTTTCTGCCATATGTGAATGGACAGTAGAGGGAATAAGAAAAGGCCTGGGACTTTGAAATAACAAATGCTGTGAGGTGAATAGTTATGGTTAGGAACAGAAAAGTTTAAAAAAAAAAAATGAAGTCTTACTCCATCCATATGTATTCAGTACCAACAATGGAATTGTAAAATATTGGTTGAAGTATTTGATAGTTTGTGAATCATGAAGAAAGTGTGAATTAGAGACTATGGACTACTCAGATGACCTATTAAAAATTGTAATATAAAAAAGTAATATAATTAATTCTGGTGGTAGCTCTAATAGAAGTATTGTAGTTAGAGACAAAGCAAGATGGGAGAAATTGAAACCCAGAAAGCAATAATAACTTTCTCCGGGTAGACCTATGCGATGTGCTTTAGGTGCATGTTATTATTTAGTGCTAAAATATGAAATTAAGAGAAAAGCTAAATGTAAGAGAGTGATATAAAATAGTATTAGAAGTTATGAACCTGAGTGTGCAGTTTAGTTGTTCATCTATCCTCATATATCACAGAGGTTTGGTTTAAAAAAATGTGTAAATGGAATGAATGATAGATTCATTGACTCTAAACTCATGGCCCACAGCAGGGCAGCTTCCACCTTCATGTTTTCTTGATCATTACTGCCTTTTCCTGTAGAAAACATACTTGTCTGTGTCATTTGTTAGGATCAAGTGTCTTAGTATATTTTCTGTTTGTTGGTCCCATGTAGATGAGTACGTGTCTATGAATCCATATAAAATTAAGCAGCCTTGCTGCATGGTCATATAAACACTAGTGATAATGAATTTTGGGTAGCTGAGCATTGTGTGTTGTCGCTGGGGCATGTTTTTGTGGTACAAGCAGAATCTCCAACTGATTGCTGACCCCTGTTATCACAGATCAATCTGTGATAGGTGTAACCTGGTTTACAATTGATCATAATGTATTATCCTGGATCAGTGATGAATGAGTTAGTGATAAACGAGGTTGCATGTACTTATATGGTCATGTACTACAGTTAGATGGTGCATGATGGATAATGATGTGAATTGATGGTGGTAGTCATGGGGTACTTCAAATAGACCAAGAAAAACCTGCAATGTACAGATGTGAAAACACTGGTGTTCACAGAGGAAATAATTCATGATTAAGTTGTTTGGAGATAAGTTGTATAGCTGACCTGTCTTTGCTTGGAAAGATGATGTTAAAATGATAGCATCATTGCGGGTTTAATTTTCACATTTTATGCTGCTGTTTGTCAGATGGATTTGCATGCATCTTGATTCTTCAAAATTAAATTTTTGTTATACTAAATGCTTTAGTTGGCTTATCTGATACTGACTGCTGTTTATCAATTATTTTTCTTTTTTAGTTAAGTCCTAATTTATTTATGATTTCATTCTTAATATAATTTTCTATATCTGTTATCTTGTATTTTTATCATTTATTTCCTATTATACATCACATTAGACTTTATTTGTTATGATATGTAAAAACTTTCAACATGAAACTTTGTACTTTTGGTGTGACTTATGTAAATACTCAGATAATATTCAGAACCATCTTATTTATATTTCTGTATTATCTCTTATAAATGCATTTCCAGCCTTCAATTAGCATTGTGCCAGAGGTTTTATGTCGTAATATGAGGAGAAGTCAAGATGTTTGCTGCAATAACTGTAGATAAAATTTCTCTACAGATTATTTTCGAAATGTGTAGTTTATTGATTTATTCTTTCTCTCTATTTTCCTGCAAAACCCGTTTTCTCTGGCCATTGAGGCTTGGGGCTAATGCTCTGTGTTTAAGCAAGTAAGATAAATCCCCTTCAGGTAACATTATTGGTTTATGGCAGGCAACAGATCTGTTACAGTGTTTTCTAGGTGAAAAAAAGAGTGTATGGTTTAGTGTATTGACCAAAGAATACAATGAACTGCTTGTTTGTATTATGAACATGCAACCTTTGGGTTGGCAGCCAATACTTTTTCACATGGCCATGACCATTTCTTCTTGCACACACAAACATGTATTCTGATATAGTACTTTTTTGAACCAAGAGAGTTTTCAGTTTCTATTTTTTTCTCCTTCAGACTTCCTTGTGTCTGAGTTAATGTCATTCTTATCTTGAGGTTGCTGACAACTAGTCTATGTTAGCTGGAGAAGGATTTAGTATACACAGCTAGTTGCCTATTCTGTTTTCTATTGAGTGTAAAGTCTATCTGGCTGGCATGTATATCTAAAGTTAAGTGATTATGTTATTGGCCAGTTTCCTGAAGTTTTGCAAATGGTTAGGACATTTGTATCACAGGCCTCCAGGATCCTTGATTCTTCTTCTTTCTTTGTACCATATCCACAGTTGTCCAACATGCCCAATAATGTCTCTATGTTTCTGAGGTTGCTATCATATGTAATTGAAGTAGTTTGTAAGAAGTAGTCACAAATACTTCCTTTTGCTCATCTGTCAGTTCTGATTATAGTACATATGCAGAGATTAATAATGCTGCCCAAGACTAGTCCAAATTTCAATATTCTTACACATTCTCAAACTAATTCAAATATTTCATCCATTTCTCTGCCAACAATTGGCCATGAGAATTTGTACTGCTTCCTTGCCTGATAGAAATTTGGTTGAAGCATGTCCTATTTTACCTCTTCTACACAGGCCCATATCTGATTATCTTCTCTTCAGATTCCTTACTATCTTTCTTGACCCGTCTTTTATTATGTTCATGGTAGTGGTGCCAGCTGTGATGTTTTATACTTAACAAAAAGAGAAGAGTTCTTGGTAGTGGATGGATTGCTTGATGTCTGCTTTCTGTGTCTGAAATAGTTTGTGTGATTGTTTGATGGCAGTTGAGATATTCTCACTCATGATTAGATGCCTCCACTTGACCACTCCACAATATATTTTATTTGGCTTTTTTTCTGTAAAATTCATCGATTAAATCATTTTGGTTATAGCATATGTTTTACAGCTGGATGTTCTTTCAAGCTATGAGAACTCAGCTCTATTTATGGGATGACCCAATTTACATATTTAACTTATCAGATGGTGTACCTGTCACAACATTTTTAAAAATCAAATTTGGAAGTTTTCTGCTGAGATATATATTAAATGCGTCTATTTGATACACAGGTCTCATTTTTACTGTTCTATCTTATAAACCTATCTCTCAACAATCATATTCTGCTTTGTGGTTAACATGAATCAGCCAAGCTGTTTAAAACATTTTCCTGTGACTATTTCTATGTCAGTCATTCTCTGCTTGTTGTAACATCAAATCTTTCCGAGTGCTAAATACATCATTTCTGAACATAGCTGCATGATGCAAGTTAGGTTTTTGGTTATGAGTAGTGTAATGGCATGAATTCGTACTCTGATTTGCTGAGGAAAATGTGTAGGCTGATGTTTTCAAGGATGCATCTTTCTAAAGCTTTTGACATTTGTAGGAATGTAAGGTGTCTTTGTGAAGCTACTTTAGTTGGGTATTGTGAAGCTTCAAAATTAAGATTTTGCCCCGTTTCCATAGTCTGGTGATTTGGTTAAATTGGTGTTAGTTGTTCTGTAACCCAAGTTAGCTCTCTTCAAGCAATCTGTGGTATGCAGGTAGTCATATTCTAGATATGAAGTTATCCCTGCACTCACCAGCATTTTGTGTCCATTTCTTCCATTCTTGTATGGTTTGGACAGATCTCTCTTTAGAATACCCACAGGCATCACATTTGGACAACACAAAGAAACAACATTGTTATTGTATAAACAATATATTTTATTCATCATTGCATATAACATTCTACCTGGGCTCTCAGCTGTTCTCTCTAACAAATGTCAAATTATAGAGAATTCAGAATTGCATTTCACAACAAGCAGTCATCCCTTGTTTTGTTTCATACCATTGTCTTTCATCTTATTATCTGTAGAAGTCCACCTTGCCATCAATATATAATTTTTTTTAGTGTGGTGTTGAGGATTTTGAGTTTGGGGGATTTTCCTGTTGATTTTCTGATGGAAGAAAGCATATTTTGCACCTTAGGACCCCCTTTCTTCCATCAGAAAATCAATGGGATATTTTGCTCTTAATATTTTTGTCTTTTTTGCTGCTGATTTTACAAAAAGGGCTTTAAAAGAAAAATTGCTTGTGGTTGAAATGTGGATATGTTGTTGTAATATGTGATATGATATGACCATTGTTAGAATGGTTGATACTGCTACTTATTTTGTCATTTATTTATCTTGGACATAAATACCTCATTGGTTTTCTGTTTTTCTATGATTTATTTTCTTTGGTCTAGCCTTGCTTAGTTTCTTGGTGTTGAGTCCTGTTTGTTATATGTTGTGCTGTGTTTGAGCTTATCTCCAGTTTTATCAGTTTGGCTGTTTCAATAGTGTGATTGAAGTTATAGTTTATCACTGATGTCAGAAAAGCTTTCAACTCTGTCCTCCCACTATTTATACAAAACTTCTTAACTTCTATTTAAGAAACAAATCAAAACTTGGTTGACAGACAACCTCTTGGGTCCACAAAACCTATATAATACACAACACATCTAGAATATGAGATTAACTGCTACCCCAATATAGAACCAAAAGGTCCTGTTTTCTGACCTATTCTTTTTAACTTGTGCCTATACCAGCTTTCTACAACCCTTCAGAATACAAATGATATTACAATCACTTCTTCCCACCACTGTACTGACACAGCTGTACAACTTTTAACAAAGTTTTATCACTTGGCTCCAAATCAACAGGATTGGAATAAAACCTACCATATAGGGAAATTTAATATCTCCCTTCTTACCAGTAACATCAGAGAACATTAATTATAATTGACCATTACATTCAACAACATTAACATACCACATATCCAAGAGGCAGGGAGCCTTTAGAATGATTTTAATCATATGTCTGCTGAGTTAGTGCTGACTTGAGGCTAAGCAATGACAACACATAGTGGACAGTAGCAATGTGAGGTGAAGTGTTTTTCTCAAGAACACAATGTTCACCTAGTATGGGAATTGAAACCACAATCTTAGATCATGAGTGCAAATATGCCTGACCACTAAGCCACATTCCTTCACGTGTGCATGCATGCATGCATGCGCGCGCACACACACACACACACACATCTGATACTTTGTTACCACTATCTTTCTCTTTCTTTCCAGTTACTCCCTCCTAACTTCAAGTAATGTGGGGTAGCCATGTATTCCCTCTGCAGCAACACCAAGCACAAACATCTCTCCCTCAGTACTGCATCCTCCACCTCAGTTGAAAAGTCTTGTCTTGTGAGTTATTTGGTGACACAAAGCCACCCAGTACACTCTGTAAAGTTGTTAGTATTAGGAAGGGCAACCAGCCATAGAAACCATGCTAAAGCAGAGAGAATTCAACAAAGCTATGGGACCTGTCAGTTACTGCTGATTCATTCAACTTGTGTCAGTATGGGAGATAGGTATTAAAATAATGTAGTGACAATGATAGGACCCTTCTACAACATTCACAGCACATGTGGAAGACATAGTAGGGAAAATAAAATGGTGTGCAAACATATTTAGAGCACTCACAGGCACAGCATTTGAAGAAGATGAACAAAATTGTTACTGTACAAATAATATATTCACTGTATCATATATATGACACTGCCTGGGCTCACAGTTGTTTTTGAACAAATATCAAACTACAGTGAGTCCAAAACTGCGTACTTTACATCGGTGTTTCTCAGACTATCTGATGTGGTGTACTGACAGTTTCTTTTTCCAATGTGCCAGGGACCGTAATATTAATTTATACTGGAAACAGTATATATAATGAATATAATAAAAGTTGACCATTTTTTCATCTTATATTTATTTTGTAAACAAATAATACAATATTTCATAAACATTTTGTAATGTTTCTTTCTTTTATGGAAACTTGCCGCATACCAGCAGCTGATGGTTTGCTGACCAGCACCGGTCCGTGGACCACCACTTTGAGTAGCTCTACTTAACATAACTACAATTTACACGGAACATATCAGTCGCACAACAACCTAGAAATGCAAAAATGAAAGCTCCTGAACTTGTAAATGACACATTTTGTTATTACATCAAGCTGTGACTCATATTGTCCTTGTTACTACATGTACAGTTGCACCCAAACAAAGAGGCACATCTGCAACACTCCAGAATAGTATTATAACAATATCCTAAGAACACCATCTCACCTACCCAGTCCATATAAACACATGAAAATCAAAAGATTTAATAGAGTTGTTAGCTTCATCTCTATCTTGGGAAACCCCAGTCAAATAATAACTGCAGAAGAGACACTTATGTTTGGTTTGACTTCATCCTGTTCACCTCTGTAGAATGAAACTAATAGAATCTACAGGCATTTGGAAATCCAATGTGAGAGTCTCAAATTTCCCCACAAACCACATCTTACCACTTATAAATGAAAATATTGGATAAATTTTTCTGCAGTCCTCTATTGCAGATGAAAAGATAGTAAAGTCATGAGTTGGAATGATTGTCTTTGAGCATAGATCTTCTCTGTGAGAGCTGACCTGCAGTTAAACATTACAGAAGCAGGTCTAGACTGTTACTCTATCTCAATCAATCACGTGAAAAAGATCTAGATGGATGTGTGACATATGCAGAACTGTGGATTGCACTTGTTTGACTATGTGCTATATGTTTGCATGATCAGGACTCACCAAGGGCTACACAACAAAACTATCAACTGCATCACTCTTACCTGTTTGGAAGAGCTTGTAAAAGTCATAGGCACGACTTCTCTTCTGTTGACTAACTTAAAACCAAATATTGATTTAAAAAAAAAATCATTAATGTATGTTGCTTTGTTTCAAGGTTTTAGTATCTGCTAAAAGTTTCTGAAGTGAGATAGATTTTATTTAATGAATAATTGTTCTTAATATGAAGTATAGGCAGGAGAGAAGGATCAAATCTTAGTTGTGTTTCAGACAAAATCTAAAGAGGAAGGTTATTCAGCAGAAATGTCTTAAGCATGCCAGATTGAAAACAAAATAAAGGGAATATTACATTGTTGAAAAGAAAATTCTTCAAGTTCCAAATCAGACTACATCCATAATCCTTTTCTTTGGATACAATGTGTAATCTTAACTGAAGCTGTTTACTTTTTGCATCTTTTTAGGATGTGGCATAATTATATGTGGTATCTATCTATATTATAATGGAGAAAGCTGCTTATTAATTAATTATGTAACAGTTATCAAAAGAAAGCAATTATTAAAAAGGCTTGACCATCTGGAAATTTTTTAATATATTCATGTTCCAAGAAATTTCCTGTAATTTCAATTTCTAAAGTTTATTGAATATTCGAACTTCAAGGTTTTTACAAATTCATTGCATTCACTGTGGAGTAGATTTTAATGTTAATAAGCATTAATTTGTTGCAGACGAAATTTTCAGTTTTCATTTGCAACAATCTCTCACTCTCTCTCACATCTATTTTCATTTTGCTACTTCGAAGTTTGTTTAAATTAGAGATATACTGCAACAATGATATATTACTGAAAGAAATATTTACTAAGCAAGTGAAATTTTTTATAAATTTAAGTTTTCAAGAAAATTTACTTTCTAAACTTCCTTTTATTATTGAATATTTCAAGTTCACAAATTTCAGTATTCAGTACAAGTTTTTAATGAGCTTTTATATATACAATTTTTTCATTTCATGTTAATTTCATTCATTGTTTGCAATGTTCTCTCTCTCTTAACCTCACACACACACTCCAGATTTGATTTCATTATTACACAAATATCACATTAGAATTTTGCAATTCAACATGGGGTGTTCAAAAAAATATGCGACTGAGAAAGAACATTTAGCAGCAAAAGCACGATGGCAGAGAATATAAAAATTATTAGAATTGAAAATCAAATGTGAAAATATCAAGCAGCTAGCAGAAAATTGCCTGGAGGACAAGTCTTTCTGCTAGTATTGTATAATGTTATCTTAACAATAGCTTAAGTGAAGACATTATAATAGATTTTAGAGTCCTTATTCTAAATTAAAGCGACAGCAGAGAATATTTCTGAATTTCATGAAATATGTTCTGTTCAGTCGAGATTTAGTGATAGCAAGAACTGTGTCCTGACAAGCTTAAGAAGCGGATTTCTTTAGAATTTATTTGTTCTATCATTTTTCCTGATAAGCAAATATAATGTGTTAAGTGATAGGGTGCTAACAACTTGTAAGAGTATTAAGAGAATAACATTAACCAATAATAAGTTTGGAATATTAATAAAATGCAAATAGACTTCTAAAAAGTTTTTTTTAACAAGAATATGAAGTTAAATAAATGTATCATGAAGATCTGATGTAGTACTAGTATAATTGAAGTAGGGTTGAATAAAATAAATTGAAATGTTGGACAGTATTTCCAACTACATGTGAAAATTTGTTAACTAGACAGAAATATGTGAATCTAAAAAATAATGTTCAGTGTATTTCTTTGTTTATTGTTCTTTGTTAAACAGAGATCGAGAGCAGTTTCTATTTATTCTTATTTTTTCTTGGTTCTCTTTAAAGTTTAATTCTCTATAATCAAATCTAAACGTCTTACTTGAATATTTCTTTGGTCTAAATATATTCATGTGTAAGAATACTTTTTTGAGAACTAAATTAAATATTTGTTCTTGAAAGATAATTATGTATAAAGATGTTTTTAGTTGTTATATTTAATGAATTTACATGGTTTTCTTTTGTGCTGAAAAGTGTTAGAACTTATTTAAAAGTTATTTTAAACTTCTCCATGGGATGATTTTCACAAAGACGAACACCTGCTCATGCATTGGAGCAAGTGTTTCCCAGTTGGATACTCTTTCTACTGCCAGCCTACTTATCTATGAAATGAGAGAGGTATCTGTGACTGCTAAGTAGCTAGAAACAAACAATGTAATTTGTGTTTCCTAAGAACATAGCGTAATGGCTTGATAAAGTTTTAGCTCTTGACTGTTCACATACATTTCTTTTTCCCAGTTTGAACCTTTTCAGTAATGTCTGTGAATACAAGCTGCTGAAATTGGGGTTTTCCAGAGACTTTCTAGAGTAACTTTACTTGACATGGCGTTTAGGTCAGAGATCAATGAGTCTCTCCAAGTTGATTCGCTACTTCTTATAAATAAGTCACAGCTCCACCACTGCAAACATGTGATTTGAATGTCACAGGAAAGAATCACAAGACAGATTCTTCAGGCTGAGTCAACTGGCAGGAGACCTAGGGATGGACCAAGAATGAGGTGGTTGGATAATATCCACAGTCTCAGTTATTCACTGAGAATCCAGCCAGAATGTGCAATGTCATTCGTTTCTGGTAGGATCCTATGAAGGAGATGCCTGAAGTCTGTACCCCATGACTTTCCCAGGAATACTAGATGGAGAAGATGGATGGATAAATCCTTTTATATTATTCAGCTGTCTTATAAAATTTGTCTTATAAAATTTGTAATGATTGTAATTTCAAAGAGAGCCTTGATCATCATCATCATCGTTTAACGTCCACTTTCCATGCTAGCATGGGTAGGACAATTTGACTGAGGTCTGGCGAACCAAATGGGTGCCCTAGACCTAGCAATTTTTCTGAATTCTTTTTTGTATTGCTGTCAATAAAATTTTTGCCAACTGCTGGATTCAGACATTAAATAGTTAATATTGGAGATTTGAGGATTTAGGATAAAAAAATGTCATTTTAAACTGATGTAATTAGTCAGCTTAGAAACTTGTATTAACTTGTAATGAAATTGTAGAATCTTCACTTTCATGTCTTTATTTTTATATGCAGTATTTTGTTTGTTGGTCCCTTCCTGTTGTCAACATTTCTATATTTCAAAATGTTAACTTAATCTGTTTCTAAGCTGACTAATTTGCATGCAACAGAATTTCATGTCACCTTGCATCAAGTTTGGTACTGTATTCAGTCATCTAGTTCATTTGAATCACTGTTTAATTATGTAACCTATATAACATTTTCTTTTGGTTAATAAATTGATTTGAAGAAAAATCCAGCTGATCCACTGATCAGAATGTAGCAGCTAGTACAATTTCATCCTTATAAAAGCAACAGACAGAACAATTTCCTGTTTCTGCTTTGATCTGACTTACATTTTTACTATATAAATGTCAAGTTCATGAAAACACTGCTTTCATGTTTTATATGTAATTATTTTGTTTTTTACAGTGTTGTTTCAGATGTTAAGTGACTGATCATGATGGTGACTATAAAACAACAATTCTGTGTTATTTACTGTAGGTAAACTTGACATTTGACAATATTTCATTATAATATAATATTTTTTCTTTCACTGGCAAATAACCTCTGAAAATTGACAAGCCTTTTAAATATGGCTTTTACAGTTTGACATCTTTTGCGGTTTGTTACTTCATCCGAGAGTCATGACATTGCTTGTTTGTTTATTTATCACACTTTTCTCCATCCCACATTTTCTTTCTGAATTTATTTATCTTTACAAACACGTACACACATTTCTACTCTTTAAAAGGTAGTTTTGCATTACAGAATAACTATTTCTCACATTTTTGGCTTCTGTGGAATCAAGTTGCATTGCTCTGTCATAATGCTGAAAGTTCAGTGATAATTTAATTAAAGGTTCTGGGTGAGTCTGTGACTAAGGATTAGTGATAACCGAATGGTAGTAACTATTTCAAATTCTGGTACTCCACCCTCGGCTAAGACCAGAGCTTAAATAATGCAACATCCTATGTTATTCCTACTTTATGACTTAACCTCATCTAAGTAATCTATTGATATTATTATTATTATCATCAACACAGTTTAATTTAGTGTCAATTATGCTTTTTATTTTGTGTATTTAACTTTCTTGTAGTTTATATCAAGCTAAAATATCTTGAATGTTATAGTTATCTTGAGGATGTGGTACTGTCCTTTACGCCCCCACACATACCTTCTCTCTCTTCTCCATTCTCTCACATATTTTTTCCTTTCTACTCTCAATTGCTGTCTCTTTTATAATTAGCCAGGAGAGGAGGGGCATCACCCATGACCTTTGCTTGTAAACTATTCCAGACTAGTGTGATTGATGTGGCTTATGCTTAATCTGAACATCTGCAGGTCAATATCTATAGCAAATTATATGATTACAGATAAAGGCATAGGATGGCTGAGTGGTTAAGAAGTTTGCCTCTCAACCCAATTGTTGGGGTTCAGTCCCACTGCATGGCACTTTCTGAAGTTCATATTAAAAGTCATACATTTTTTCTGATGTTAAAATGAAATAATGCCTTCTATAAGAGTTTGTGATAGTTTTGAATTGATTAGTATAATACAATCCCAAAACTTCCACACTGTCATTATTATTATTATGTATTGTAACCAAAATGTTATTCAAGGATGATCACATCAGATGGCTCAGTAGTGTATCTCTGTCTAATATTGTTCTATTTTACATTTTTCTTTTCCTTTTTCCCCTTTTGCTTTTATCAGTATGTAGTATTTAAAAATTTATGTCTGGTAGCTTTACAATATCTTGTAGCTATGGATTCACTGTACCCTGGTAGCAATCATGCTTTTTGAGCAACACAACAACCCATTTATTTTGTAGTTTGTATTACTATTTACTGATTTATTAGTGGCTTCTCCACAACCACTATCAGGTCAGAAGAGTTTTATTTGTTTTAGATAACCATCCATAATATAAGCAAGATATCATTTTGTTTATTCTAGATTGTATTTTTATAGCTACTACACTCAGTTTCTTATCAAATCTATTAGGATCACAATTTTTATTGTTTAATCTCATGCTAGTCCTGACAGAGTAGTTTTGTGAGCCAAAGATGCTTCAGCCATGCCCATCGTATCTTTGTTTCCAGTGATAGTGTATCCATGATTATATTATTCAATGTGTCCTCTTTTTGAAGACTGAGTGTGTGACTTGAAAATTTGGCTGCTGTTTCTTGTAGGTGCAGTAATCATGTTGGAGCTCTCTTGTTGACTCACTGCTGTTATTGATGGTAGATGGTGCATCATCCCAGAGAACAATATTCTATAGAGTGAAAATAGAAGGGCTTTATGGACAGAGAATACTTATTTGAAGCTGTAATAATTTTTGTTCTCAAGAGACAGCTAAGTTTGTTTGATGTGACTTAATATTTGAATCTATCAAGAGACTTCATTGTAAATTCATCATGGTTAAATACATTGGCTGTTATTTCATTCAAGTCAGATGACTGTCTGCTAGTCTTCAACCAAGGTATTTAGACTGCAAGTAACAATTCATAATATCAATGTTTTAAAGATTTAATCTCTCTGGTACATTCAGGATCCTTCGTTGAATGATGAAGAAGTGGTAGGCCATGATCTCCGCTTCAGTAATGAGATTGATACTGGGCTTTCTCCTTTCACACATCTGTTCAGTCTGACCCCTTCGCTTACTGCAAAGGTTGTTGATGGAGAATCTGTTAATGAACCCAAAGTCTATTCAGGCCAAATCTTCAAAATGTTAGCATTGTGACTATTGGTAACAGAAGTTTCTTAAGTGGAACCAGAGTCCAATCAAATCCCTGGGGAGCTTTGTCTGCCAGGTGATGTTATATTTTTAGTTGAGGCTGTGTTAATTTAATCATTGGGGTATTTGATATTAGCATAGCAATGAGTAACATTAATTAATTTTACCTTGATTGGCTTGTTTTATTGTTTGGCATAAACTGTCTTAGGAAAACTTCTCTAGCTCTGACAGCCATCCAAATATATTGTTGAGGAGTGACTTTGAAAGTTAGTCTTTCATGAAACTCCATCATTTTTCTGTTACCTTTCTTGAACAAAGGGCAAACTCCATAGAGTTCCATTTACATATTCTACGTAACTGTTTCCAGTTTGATGGTAAAGAGTTGCTTTGATTTGAGCAAATAATTTTTTTCCAGAAAAGTAAAGCTATCTTGAGACGTAGATTAGAATCGTTGGTCTAATTGGATTGAAATTAGATCACAGATATGAAGAATATATTTTGAAAATAGACAAATTACTACAAGGTTACCAGATCAGTTTAATAAAAGGGATAACTTGCTGATCAGTGCATAACATGAAATGGCCTTGACATAAAAACATCTGCCATTAGCTAGCATTTAGTATAATACTCGTAACCTCCTTTTCAGTTGACAACAGATTCTATACAAAGCAAAACAATTCTGAACAAAAAAGTGACAGGTTTTTTTTTCCTACTTTAAACACTTTAAATTATTGTTCTAGATGCATCAGTTTCAACATGCATTGAAACTTCATATATTAGGTGTTAAGAGAGGCATTGACTAGTTTCAAGTAGATTAATGGTATTTTGGTGTCTTTTCCCTACAGAAAAGTAGGTTTTAGTAGGGATTTTAGTAGTGCCAAGAAGGAATAGTAAATCAAACAACCCTAGTAATCTTGTTTAGCTAGGTGTTGGGTAACCGATGAGAAGTCCTGATCTTTCTATGTCAGGTTTCAACCAATTACTCTGTATTTTATGCCCTAAGTAGTAAAGGACATTTAACTTCTTTGTGACAAGTTGTCAGGTTCCAAGAATAACTGAATGTTTAATGATTTTCTCTTGGTATATATCAGTGGTTACATTTTGAAAGTCACCATGTCTGGCAAGGTTGCATAGAACTGTAGCATAAGATTCAGTGTTGTCACCTGGCTATTATTTTCATGACTGCAGCTGAAATCTAATAAAGATTATCGAGAATACCTTTAGCAGTAATGTAGCTGACGCTATTTGCAATATGGCTGAACCTAGTTGGTGAGAAGTTTGTTCGCAGAACCAGTCTTTGTTAGTTAGTTGAGTTTGGAAATTTAGTAAGAAAATTTAGAAAAGTAGTTTTCCATTGACTCCACTCTGTGCTTATATCTGATGGAGTCCTACCAAAGTGATGTAACTGGAGATATATTTCCATTGTTATTTTTTTGTTTCAATATTTTAGCTCAAGTAAATTGCTGTGATGAGAAACAGAAGCTGAGAAGCAATCATTATTTGCAGCCAAAACGTTTAACTTCATTATGACAAACAAAAAGAATATACGTCAGTATTTAAAGCAAATGGCTGTCTGCCAATCTTCTAACAAGGTATACCTTAATTCATGTAGACCAGCAGTAGCAATTCATAGCCATTGAAATCAAAGTTTCTAGAGCAGTACTTCTCAATGGAGGTCCATGTGACCCTTGGGGGTCCACATTAGATTTTGTTGCTAAAATTTACACACACACACACACACACACAATATTTTAACAATTTTTTAATACAATTTCTAATATTTAATTATAAAAATATAATAGTATTTTTTAAAACATCAAATAACTGTGAGACTCCACCCAAATAAAATCGGAATCAAAGGGATTCATAGGTGAAAAATGGTTGAGAAATACTGTTCTAGAGGAATGATAAGCTTGGTGAGATGATTAATCTTTAAAGTAAACTGGTTGTGGAGTTAGGAGAGCAAGAGAGTAGAATTAACATGTGGAAGCACAAAAAGCCAGGTGGTAAGTTTTCTAAATGAGTTGCATGGCATACTTTGTCAACAGCTTCACTTTGGTTGAATGCAGCTATCACAGTTTCAGTGTACTGTTCTAAGTGACACAGAAATGAGTTGTGTAGACAGTGTGAATGGAAGGTCATTAATGAACCTAGTTTTATAAAAATCAATGTTTGTGTTTTAGAGAGGTGGGGGGTGGTTAGAATTTAAAATATTGTTGGATGTCATTAACCCTTTTGATACCAACCTGGCTGAAACCACCTCTGACTTTGTAGTACAAATGTCTTGTTTTCAAAAGTTCTGAATTAAAATCTTCCACCAAACTTTAGTCAGAATTTATGTTCCTAACATTAGCTTAATGATAACTAAGTTATTTTACTAAATTCTTTGTTGTATTTAAAATGATTTGAAAGAAACACAGAACATCTCAACAAAAATGTGGTAACAAAATGGTTAATGATTATTTCTATTTTATTAGAAATTCTGTATCTTGAAGGGTAGCAGGATGCCATTAGCAAAATCAGAAAGATTACTTCTCTTTACTTAAGGATGAATATTTCCATAGTTGAGGAATAGGTCTTCAAAGAGGGAGAGAAGTTTAAAAAATTGGGTAACTAGGGGTGAAATAGAGAATGTTTTTGAGGACATTGAACTGTTGTGAATCAGTTTATGCTGAGAGTAGGATAGGATATTTAATGGTTGGTAAGAATGTAGTAATTAGGTCCTACAGTTTTGTTGTTGTTAAACTCCAGCTGTAACCAACTCCACATGTTTTCAGGTATAGTGTATGTTTCCAGGATGATATTATTAAATAAATCTCTCCTCCTCTTTACTCTTTTACTTGTTTCAGTCATTTGACTGTGGCCATGCTGGAGCACCGCCTTTAGTCGAGCAAATCGACCCCAGGACTTATTCTTTGTAAGCCTACTACTTATTCTATCGGTCTCTTTTGCCGAACTGCTAAGTTACGGGTACATAAACACACCAGTGATGTTGGAGGGACAAACACAGACACAGAAACACACACACATATATATATACATATATACGATGGGCTTCTTTCAGTTTCCGTCTAGCAAATCCACTCACAAGGCTCTGGTTGGCCTGAGGCTATAGTAGAAGACACTTGCCCAAGGTACCATGCAGTGGGACTGAACTTGGAACTATGTGGTTGGTAAGCAAGCTACTTACCACACAGCCACTCCTGTGCCTCCTATTAAGACAGCAGGGTTTGATATAAGAAGAATTTGGTTACTATTTTTTTTTTTTGCTGGTTGAGTGATCACATTACTCCTCTTCAGATACAGAATCTGGGGTTATATATAGTTAGTCTAATACTGACTGCTATACATTTAACATGTTTCGTAGTGAAAGAACTCTGACCACTATACATATGTTTATGTTAGTCTTATTTTTTCTACCACTTATTTTTTTATTTTTCAACAAGAAAAAAAAAAAGTGAAATTATTTTAAAACTATGTCAGTTAATGTTTGTGACAGATTTACAGAGGTTTCAGGTCTGAAAATTCTCAAATCTGAAAAATAATATATTTTGCTGTCAAATCATCATCATCATATGTCTGTCTTCCATGCTGGCATGGGCTGGACAGTTTGACAGGAGCTGATAAGCCAGTGGACTTCATCAAGCTCCACTGTCTGCATTGGCATGGTTTTCATGACTGGATGCCTTTCCTCATGCTAACCACTTTACAGAGATGACTGGGTACTTTTTACATGACCCCAATACCAGTAAGGTCACTTAGTAACTTGCAAGACAAAGATTCCTCAGCTGAGAAGGCGAGTGGTATTGCACCAGGTGATGAGAACTTAGACCAAAAACACTTTAGGTGTTATTTCACAGTAATGGTGACCCCATCTAACAAATATAGAATATGAGGACCATATATATTTCTTTTATTTGTGATGGTTCATCACTGGAAACTGGGTCTTTGTATTCACTTATGCCTCATTTTTAACTATGTTAATTTCCCTCTACGCATTATCTAAACAACAGTTAGGTCTCACAGGGGAAAAATAAAGTATATTTTTAAATGACAGTATGTGAATATTATGCAGGTGAGAGGAGTTAATCATTTGGTGATGATGTGACACAAGTCCAGTCTGATGATAATATTAATCTAATTAATGGTAATGGGAATAAAACTTGGTAATATTCATTATATGTATCCACTCATTTCTTCATCATTGGCTGCAGTATGAGTCTTGTCTATTCTCCCATTGATATATAACTTATACTTGATTCCATTAACCTAAAACAACTATAATTCATTCTCTTATTAAAATGTAAACAAATATGTGCCTAGGCACATATTCATTTGCATAATGACTTAATTAAATGTAACATTGCTACTGTGCAATCAATATAATCAATTAATGTCAGGCATCTACATGGCCATTTTACCTGCTAGAAATAACAGCCAATTTTTTTTTTTAAATTACAAATAGTGAAAGGACACATTGGATAATGTTCTGGACACCTGGAGGCCAAAAAATAAATAAATAAAAGGTCTTATCATTCAAGGCTGATTTGGCTATATAATGATTACAACTACAGGTTTTCTGGTTGATAGTTGTTGGTATGTATAATCAAGCTAAAAAACTGTATTGCGTAGTTGTTATGTTGAAATCTATGTTACAAATGTCAGATGTATATGTGGAATGACAGGTTTCTCTTTGATATCTCCTTCTCATAATAGAAAGTCTTTTTATTCATTGACAGATGTAGGTTATAAGAAGAAACTGGTAGCTCTTTGTGGCCATACTAGCAGGTCAGTTACTAAGAATACAATGAATTAGGACCGGATGCTAATAATAATTAATCATGATTGTACAAGTTGTTCTGAATATTGATCTCAAATTTTATAGATGAGATGAAGAGTAGTTGATTTAATAAACTCCAGAACTGTTTTGTTTATTTTATTTTATTGCATTTTAGCTTTCATTATATCATCGTTGTCTATAGGATTCCAATGGGTCCAGCCTTTGTTCACTGCTCTTTTTATGGTGAGCGTCAAGAGATTGTATAACTTGGATGGAGTAAATACCATAAGGTATTTTTCTTCATTGACTATTTTCTTACTTTTGTGTTTATCTTCCACTGCTATACACGTAAACCTAATACGCATGTATATTTGTGTGTGTGTATATATGTTTGTGTGTGTGTATCTTGTGTGTATAAATAGATGTTTGACTAAGTTTAGTGCTCCACATACATTATCATTGTCCAGTCTGCTTTCAGTATAGTAGTTAAGCAACTACTATACTTAGTGGTATTACTTGTTATGGTATATAGAATAAATGTGACAATTAATATTAACATCTGTTTATTGTAATTTCTCATGTGCGTACACACACACACATAAAAACACAGAGGCTTGGCTGTTTGGCAAGAAGCTACCTTCCCATGCAAATCGCTTTGAATTCTGTCCCACTGCGTCACTACTAAAGCCTTGATGATGGAAACTGAAAGAAACCTGTCATAAATGTACGTATGTATGTGTGTGTGTGTGTGTGTATTAGTGTCTTTGTGTTTATGTCCATCCACTGTTTGACGACTGGTATTGATTTGTTTACATCCCTGTAACTTAGTGCTTCAGTAGTATGTATCAGGGTTAAAAATAAGTACTGGGATCAATTTATTCAACCAAACCCTTCAATGATTGAAACTTGTAAAAAGAAAAGACAAAAGATATATGTATAGTTTAAAAAAATTTTTTTATTGAAACTGAGTGTTTGGGAAAATTGAAGACCTTGCCTGAAGATCATTGTGCTGTGAAACTTGAGTTACTCAACAAATTTAATTTCACTTGCAAAAAGAAAACAAAAAACATATCCTCTACATCATATATTGAGTACTTCTCATTTGTTTGACATAAACCAACATATATATCATCACCATCATCATCATTTAACATCCTGTTTTCCGTATTGGCATGGACTGGGCAGTTCAATATGAACAGACGAGCCAGAAGGCTGTGCCAAGTTCTAACGCCTGTTTTGATATGGTTTCTACAACTGGATGCCTTCTTAATGCCAACTGCTTCACAGAGTGCTTCACTGGGTGCTTTTTTATGTGACACTAGCAGTGGTGAGGTCACTAAGTACCAGCAAGACCCCTCAACTGAGTAGGGTATCGAATGGAGGGCTAAAAAAATAACTAGAGATAGAGAGACAAGACCAGATGCCTTGATGAGTTGAATACGTGGATTACCCATCTGGATAGAGATAGAGATATAAGGTCGAGTATGAAAGATTGAATAAGACAGAAATAGACATGTAGGATAAGTGTGATAGATGATTAGGGGTAGGGAAGAGGTGGAAGAATGGGTGTTAGATGAGTTGTGTTGGATGGTTTGACAGAACCTGAATTCGTCTTGAGATGTGCATATCTTCTCTAGCACAGCATGCTAATATGTATGTATATACATACGTGTACATAAATACAAATAAACAAGATGGACCTCCATAGAAATTCCATTTAACAAATTTCACTCTCAAGGTACTTGTCAATTCCAGGCTATAATAGAAAACACTTTCTTTGAGTATCACACAGTGACTTGAACCTGAACTCACATTGTTGTGAAGCTTCTTCCTTAACCACAGGGCCATATCCTTAGTACTTATTTTATTCATCCCAGAAGTAAGAAATGCAAAGTTGACCACACCAGGATTTGAACACAGAATCTCACGTAACTAAGTTGCATAAGACATTTAGTTTAACACGCTGTTGCTTCAGCATTCTAGATATTCTCTTAAATATTGAATTTGTAATTATTGTCCGCTTAGAGTAATTTCAGATAATGAACACATTTACATAGTGTATAACATCAGTGATGGCTCTCCCCTAACATCATCCATTACCTTGATAATTAATCTAATTTCCTAGTTGACATGTAAGCTGGGGCTTACTAACCATATTTCGAATCACCTCATAGTGTACAGATTTGACATTAATTAATTGTATTGATTGCACAGTGACTGCGTTAATAATGTTATGACTCTGGAAATATTTAATTGGAGTAGATACTTTTGGCTCAGTTCCCTGCCATCCACAGATCTCTTCATGTAATGGAATTTTGTGTAGAGAAAGAATTTTATGGAATTTTTTTACATTATTATTTAAACTTCTGTCAGTACATAACAGAAAGCTGGTTGGTTTTTATTATTCAAGTATTCATCTTCAATAATTCCATGAACCCCTGATTCTTATAACAGTAACATCAAGTGCTATGAAGTAAGCTATTAACAAGATGATTCCAGGAGATAGTTCTTTCAACTTTCTGTTTAGTCAAATCATTTCACATACATTGTCAAAGGCTCTATAGGTGCCTTTGACAAATTACTGTCTAAGGTTGGGACTCTGAATAGTATTCACATTAAACTTGCTGCTACATGGTCTTGATAGAGGAACATTCCTACAGTATAGGGCTGTTATATAGTATAAAAAGCAGATATAGTATGAGAGAATAACAGGAAGCAAGTTGATAGTATTTTGTTTATTCTGTATCCATTATGATTGTTTCATTGATTGATATTCAAGGTCAATGACTAATCAAAAATTTTAGATGATAATTTATAGAATATTATTGACCAGATCACTTGTGGATCACATCTTTAGAAATATTTCTGCAGTTCATTTGAAGATAACACTTTCATATCTCTGTTCAGTGGTTAAGGCATTGATTGTAGACAAATTGAGTGTCAGACAAATACCTTGTGGTATTTAGCTACGTTTATGTTCAATGTTCAAATATTTTCAGGGCTAATGAAGTAAGTACCACCCACATACTGGTGTTGATTAACTATGCTCTTACTCTATATTGAGGCCTTCTGAGTTCAAATTCCGCCGAGGTCGACTTTGCCTTTCATCCTTTCGGGGTCGATAAATTAAGTACCAGTTGCGTACTGGGGTCGATGTAATCGATTTAATCCCTTTGTCTGTCCTTGTTTGTCCCCTCTGTGTTTAGCCCCTTGTGGGTAGTTAAGAAATCTATATTGAGGCCTTCTACATTTCTACTGCATACATAGGTATCATTAACTCTCAGCACATTGAATATCAAGAATCACCATTCAAGTAGCGTAAGATCCATGCAATTATGTACATGGTAGGATCCCAATCCCTTTCACAGAGGCTGGTCACAAGTCTGTGTTTGGTCAAGAGAGTGTCCCAGATGCTCAGCCCATTTTACTGTCATGCCTTCTGACCATATTAGGTTCTTCTGCCTCATCTGCCATTTCAGTCTTTGTGCACTTTGTGGGTGACATCCCCTGTATAACAATCCTTCTGAGATTGTTGATAGCCACTTAGTTTTGCTCACAAACTATAGCAAGGTACTACGATATGGTCATCATTGTGCTCTATTGACTTCTGGAAGCCATTAGTGAGAACTGTGTAGTAATTGGAGATCGGTGCTCCCATCCATGACTGGAGATGTGCAGCTGATAGGTTTACAAAGGCACTGTTCCTTACACACGACACCAAACACCTTCTGTTTGTATCTAGATAAATACATATATAAAAAATTTATCTTGTTTGTTGGTCTAACAAAAAAAAACAAAAAACAAAAAAAAAAACAAAATTGCATTCCATATTTTGTAAAGTTCCTTCGACAGAGAAAAAATTGGGCTTGTTAGGTTAGACTACTTAGTGTTAGATAGAAGCATTACTGGTTTATAAAGGATTTGTGTGAAAATCTTGCTTTGCTGTAACATTTGTTATTGAAATGAGTATATAAATTTGATTGTGAGTCATTGCTGTTGTCTTATTCCTGTGAAATGCTGTTGAGAAAACTTAGAATATTTGCAACTAATTTTCCACACACAATAGATTTAGTGGAAATGCTTTGTACTAATACATTTGATTTTGTCTTTTCACAAGTCTTATTGAATGTTGTGATGTTTGAAAATGAGTGTCCCTGAACAAAAGTTTCTTTTTCATATTGCCAGTTTATACCGTGTGAGGAGGTGTGTGTATGTGAGTGAGTGCATGCATTTGCTTATACATAACATATATGCACACACCTTTTAAACTAAAGATATTTGTTACATTCAGTTTGTACATATACAATGCCAAGTTAACAAACGAGGGAGCCTCTACATAGATGCTTGACCAGCTAGGGATAGCAGTCAAATCTTAATTAGGTAGTGGCATATTAGATAAGGTAGTTCTAGGGACACTGTCTCAAAAATATAAAACATATGAGTTGGTTGTGGCTGGAGAATATTTGATCATAGATGAAGGTGTTTAACAAAAGGACCATGCATTTAATGTAATTGAACAAAGTGTTTTATAATCCACAAAAGTTTATAGGCCTGATACTGAACCAGTTTTAAATTGTGTTTATTATTGAAGGTGAGCCACCCCACTTAACTCGTTAGGCTGTAGGCCCACCACTAAAGACTGTAAAGTATTTATTTTAAGCAAACTAATGAAGAGGTGCCCATCTTTCTCATTACAACCCCCTAACAAAATTCATTCATATTTTTTTCAGTGGTGCTCCTGATGTGTTGCTTTTAGCCTGCATTATATGTTTACTGCAATGTGGATTGAGTCAACATAACCTGTCATTTCCCCTCTTGCCTTTTATTATAAAGCAGCTCTGTGTGAAATTAACAGAATTATCACTGGAAGCTATAGACGTTTACACATTATGTTATATATTATGTGTGTGTGGGTACTATAGCTGTTGCTTAGCCCATAACTCATTAGTTCATGTCTCTTAAGTCAGTATGTTGCTTCCTTGTACATGACACTTGACTCCAGTTGCCTAAGGCTTCATGCTTTACAACATTATTCATTATCGTTTTCGGTTTTACAGCTGTTGAGAGAGAGAGAGAGAGGGGTGTGTGGGAGGGAAGAGATGATTGAGACATGGCTATATATATATTACTGTTTGTCTTCAATTTTCAAAGGTTTCATATTGAATTAAATAGAATATGCTTTGCTTGTTGGAAGACTAATGACCAGTGTATTTTCGCTGTTGTCATCGTCATTCAATGCCCATGTTTCATGCTGGCAGGAGTTAGATGGTTTGACAGGATCCAGCAGGCCCAAGGACTGCATTATGTTCAACTGTCTACTTTGGCGTGGTTTCTATGGCTGGATGCCCTTACCAACACTAACCCCTTTACAGTGTGTACTGGGTACTTTTTTTGTGCCACCAACACTAATAAGGTCATCATGCATCTTTCAAGACCACGAACCCCTATGCCTGGAGATGAGGGGTTTTCAAGTTAGAAAATACAAAGCAAAGCAAAAATGTACACCTTATGAAGATATGCATTTGCAGCTTGTGTATCCATTTTCCCAATAATGGGCTGTTTGATGACCCTTTCTTTTCTTTAATAGTGTTACAAAACATTAGCACACAGACATCCAAACTGACACACAGCCAGATGCAACAACAGCTTAGATATACCATGCCTATGAATACTTTATTGCTCAACCCCCAAATCAGTTACCTTAGATGATAAAATGTCAGTCTCTCAACTTACCAGTTATGAATTCTATATTCTGTTACTCTAATTATGCTGTCTCATTACTGAAAAAAATGAACTTTACCAACTTTAAATTCACAGATGAGGTCTAATTAATTAGAATTGTCTCCCTCATTTGCTGGATAAATGAAAGTAATATTAGTCAAAGATTAATAAATTTTTTTGTACCTCTCTGCATATATATTTCCAGTTAGCTTTTTAAAAGATCCATGCATTTATTATCATAACATTAACTATTGTTCTGTTAAATCATTTAAATGGTTGAGACATTTGGTTAATTAGGGAGGTGTTGGGTTATAGTGGCAAGTTTGAATCATAACAAGGTTGAGTTAACATTATATAGAGTTTATTACAAAAAAATAGAGCTAGACAAGATGATATTTTTTAGAAATAATAGAAAATTGATTGATTGAACACATATTTACTTTTAAGGATGTCTAGCCAGTGAACATTTCCTTAATGGGGGTAATCTAACTTGATTCTGAGCAATAATGATAATGTGTATAGTATTATTTTATATATATATATGTAGGTGCAGATGTAGCTATGTGGTAAGAAGCTTGCTTCTCAACCACATGGTTCCAAGTTCAGTCCTGCTGTAAGGCACCTTGGGGCGAGTGTCTTCTACTATATAGCCTTGGACTGGCCAAAGCCTTGTGAGTGGATTTGGTAGACAGAAATTGAAAGAAGCCCATTGTATATATATATATATATGTGCACACACACATAAACATACATGTGTTTGTCCTCCGCCCCACTATCACTTGACAACCGATGTATGTCCCTGTAACTTAGTGGTTCGGCAAAAGAGAACAATAGGATAAGTCCTGGGGTTGATTTCTTTGACTAAAAGCAGTGCTCCAGCATGGCTGCAGTCAAATGACTGAAACAAAAAAAAAAGTAAAAAAATAAAATATATATAGGCATGATTGTGTGGTTTTGAGTTCAGTCCTAGTGCTTGGGACTTTTGGCTTGTCTTCTCATATAGCTTTAGGCCAACCAATGCCTTGTGAGTGGATTTGGTCAACAGAAATTGAAAGAAGTACATCATAGATATATGTACATGCACACACGCACACACACAGACACATGTGTGTGTTACTATTTCCTTGCCTTAACTTCCCAAGATAGATGTAAATGAATGTTGCCACTATGCAAGCAGTGTCCTTCATTTCCAATCTTCTGTGAAAATATGTTTGGAGATGGGGAAATTTTACTTTATTTAAAAACAGGCAGGGGTTGGTGACAGGAAGAGCATCTAGCTGTAGAAAATCCATCTCAACAAATTCCATCTAACCCATCCAAGCATGGAAACATGAATGTTATATGATGATGGTGATATACAGCTGCAGAGGACAGATTAATATGAATTGTGTATTTTCCTGTAGTGCTTAATTTTTATTGAGATAGAAAATGTTGGATTCTGGGCCATGTTAGGTGCCAATTTCGAGGATTTAGGTTAATTATATCAACCCTAGTATGTATTGAGTGGTAGTTTATCAATACTGGAAAGCTAAAAGTGGATGTTAAAAGATGATAGCATGCACATCCACACACACACACACACACACACACATTTATATGCTTTTTAATCTTAGGAGGGAAGAAAAGTGCCCATAGCTCTTTACAGGCCTCTGTGGTTAATGGGAGGAAAAAAGGTATCCTCAAACTGGAATTTTGTCCTGAATACTTGACACAGATTAGGCTCTGTTAAAGATACCTAGAGGTACCCTGGTAAATCATCACTCATCATCATTAGTTAATATCCTTTTTTCCATGCTGGTGTGGGTTGGATGGCTTGACAAGAGCAGACAAGCCAGAGGGTTGCACCAGGTTCTATGTCTGCTTTGACATGGTTTCTACAACTGGATGCTCTTTCTAATGCCAACAACTTAAGAGTATATAGGTGCTTTTTATGTGGTACCGGCACCAGTGAGATCACCAAGTGCCAGCAAGATATGACCCCTCAACCAAACAGGGCATAGACTGGAGGAATAAGTAACAGTAATAGAGGAAAAGGAGCAGGTGTCTTTCTGAAGAGGTGGATATATGACTTGCCTATTTGGAAAATAAATGAGAGAGAGAGAGAGAGATATGTGAGGTGCCAGTGCTATGTGAATAAAAGACGAATAAAAGGAAAAGGTGGCTGTGTAGATAAGTGCAATGAGTGAAAATAGTGTGACATGATTAGAGATAGGGATTGAGATGGATACAAAGATATCAGTGAATACAGTAATCCCTTGACTATTGCAGGTGTTACATTCCAAAACACCCTGCAATAGGTGAAATTCTGTGAAGTAGAAGCAGTGCTGTACTGTATATTTAAAGAAGAATTTTTTAATAATTTCTATGTATATAATTTATTATAAATGCAAAACAACACCATGGAGGAATTGACATTAGCTTAAATACTAAACTGCGATATGGTGAGGGATTACTATATATATCTTTGTCAAGCCTGAGGTGGACATGATTTGAGTTTACTTAGCAATAAATCCTTTTAAGGCTTATCTCAGCCCCATATAGTTTGTGCAAAACCATGTGTATGGCTGTGGCACAAAAGGACAGAGGTAAAATTTATAGTTTTTCACTAGAACAATTTGAATTTTTGTGTGAACCAACTAAATCAATCTAGGTCCCTCTCTGCGCTCTCAAAGAGAGAGTTCAAGGAAAGTGAGTTGCCAGTTTTGTAGCTTTATTTTCATTTCTTGCTAGCCAGGAATTGAAGCTGTTTTATATTATTGGCTACCAACTCCTTAGCCATTGATCTTCTCAACTGGTGTATTCCAACAAAAGATGGAATGAAATAGCAGAAGAAAGATTTTAATTTATCTTCTACACTGGTACTGTTATTGTTGGAGGCTTTTATATTTTATGAATGTCTTTGTTGTAGTATAAATACACTTAAGGCTATCTGCTTTTTCACAGTCTTTGGATGGCATTTTTCATTTGATTCAATCTTCCTATTGTCATCTTCATAAAGTGACTGTTCTTATATCATAGAAGTTGATTTAACAATCAACTATTTCATGTAAAGTTGCTGTGAGCAAAATTTGTTAGATGAACATGACATGAAAATAGAATTAGCAGAATGAAGGATTTGTTGATGTATAGACATCAGTTGGAAAGAGTTACGAAGCAGTTATTTTGATAGATGAAAAATGTGTAGCAGGAGGGTAAAGTACCAAGCTCTATTTTGATTGGAAACAAATTGAAATTTACTTTGTGAATGATATGCACAGATTGGGAGTAAATCAATATGGTGAGAATTTTTATTTTTAGATATAGATTGTAGCTTTAAGAATTGTTTTCATTTGAAATCAATGTTTAATGCACACATATTCACATTCACAAACACACATATTCTTTGTAAAAAATATTGAGACAGTATGTTCATATACTCTCATAAAATAGCTTTACTAATTAATGTACATTAATTTGCTTGACTGCAAAGAAAATGGTCTTTATCAGACCCATCATCATTGAAAAATAAAAATTAAAAAAAAGTTTGTTTAGGTATTGGTTGAGATCTAAATTTGATACTTATTTCAAGAAGCTCGTTCTTACACAGAAATATTTTGTTGAAATGATTTGCTGTGAATTGATTATTTAAGCAAATTTTTTCGGGTACTAGTATAGCCTCTGAAGTTGATTCTATTTTTGAGATTAATTCTGTTAAATGCATCTCATTTCTATAAATTCATTACTTTAGAATATAAAAATTGAGAGTTTGAAATTTGTAAGGTAACAAACAGTTTAACTTCATCTGCTGATAAAGGTAACTTTTAATAATAATAATACCATGTTTATATAATTAGCATAATCATAAAAATTTAACCTTTATTAAAAAATGAGTAGCAGTTTAAAATTATTTCAAATAATTTCAGCTAATAATGCTTTACTATTTTGGTTAGGATGTTTGAAACAATTGAATATACAAAATTATTTTCTTAAATTATTAAGCTTTGCTTCCATTCAGTTGGAATAATACATTATAGTTATTCACTGAATTCAAATTGACTCATTTAACTTACGTTCTACAGAATTGTGTTTGAAATAAGGTTTTGACTTCGAGGAGTACAGACAGGATAGAAGCTAAGTTGTTTATAATATGACATTTTCTATCAAGTTGTTACAAACTTGGGAGTAGAATAAAAATGGTTTCTCTTCAGTAGTTTCTCATGTTCTCACTCCAGGAAGAGGGAATAGCTGCCATTACAATATATGTGTGTGTGTATGTGTATATATATATATATATATATATTTCATATAACAGTGTTCACATGCTATCTCCCTGTTAAAATAAATAAATAATAGCATCAGCTTATTATTGTAATCCAATCTTCTGACTTGCTTTTATGGGAGTTCTTTAGATACTAGCAACAGCTATTAGATGCCATGTGACTGTTACGTGGAATATTTTGCTTACTTTTGGCAAATTTTCTGAGAATGTTATTTAAAAAAATTATATATATTTTTGTGTGATTATAACTTGCACTTTGGGTCTTTTTCAATGTTTCCTTGAACTGCATATCAGTGGCTGGAAATTTCTACTTCGACATACATATTTGTAATTGTGTTGTAATAAAGTCATTTATTCATTAAAAACACATGTTGTTATATTCACTTCTATATTTTATTATTGTCATAAAATATTAAGCATCACACTCTTTCATCATATGTCTACAACCTAGACTGATCTTCTATTTTACTGTATCTGTTAGAAGGCTGTTATGTTGATTATTTTGCTTGCTTTTGGCAAATTTTCCTAGAATGTTATGTATATGATATGTTTTTGTGTATAATCACTTTGATTCATTTTTAAATGTTGGCCAGTCCTTATAAACTGTGGTGCTAATAGTTTCTTTATTACCTCTGCCTTAGCAAAGTCGGAGGTATTGTTTTCAGTTGTGTTTGTTTGTCCATGGATAAGATATCTCAAGAACCGCTGGATGGATTCAGATGAAACTTTCAGGGATGTTTGGCTTCGTGACTGGCATGAACTGATTAGATTTTGGAATCGATCCGGTTCCAGACAAGGATTTTGGATTATTTTTTTCATTTTTTTTTTTTACTTAATTTTTGAGAGCAGTCGGGTTCATTTTTAGTATTCCCATTCTCTTTCTAAAACTCATCTACGGTTAATCGTTGAGAGGGCATAGGTTTGCACTCTCTGAGTGCTCTTGTTATTATTATATCTATGTCTTACTCTATCATGTTACTGTTTATTGTAATATCATACAATTTTCTACTCAAGAAAGATGAAACTCTGAAATAGAATGGCAAGTTCACTTTGGCAGAATTTGAACTCAGATCATAAAGTTGTAAACTAAATACTGTAACACATTTAACTAGTCACTCTTACTGTTTCAGCCACTCACCTATTTTCCTAATATCAATTATTTCTGATTTAGGCACATGGCCAGCATTTTTCGATGGATGAATGCTCCAATACTTGACTGGTACTTTATTTTTATTAAGCTTGAAGGGATGAAAGACAAAGTTGACTTTAACAAAATTTTAACTCGGAACATAACTGGAACAAAACAACAAAAGTATATTTTCTGAGTAGATGTTACTTTGTCTTGAAATAATAGGGAAAATGGTCACTGTTGAAAGCACTCTATTCATTGAGAATTAAACTCCTATCCAAATTGGATGTAAATGGAATGAATTATTAAGTAGATCTGTCTGGCAGTGTTAGTAGGTTAATAGCTGTTGCACGTAACAAGACGTTAATACTTAGACTAAGGGGTGTGAGTGTTCGTTTTCTTCTTGTAATGCTTTGGCATGATTGCTTATTTTAAAATATTTTTTTTGCTTTTCACTTTGTTCAGTTCTCAGTCCTTTCGCTAATTCCATTCATTTTTGAGTAGTTGTACTCAAAGATTTCTTTGCACTTTTTCTGCTGCAGTTATTGCCAACAGCTGCCAACTGTTCATTTGATATTTTTGTTTCAAATTAAAGTAATGTAAACGTCTTCAAATCTTTGTGTAGGTGCTCTAAATACAAATAAATAAATGAATATCCCATCCCCCTCCTCATCCTTAACAAAACCTCCAATGCTTTCAGTTTGCCCATCCATTCAACAAATGCTATCATGGGATCTGATAATCCTTTCTTTACTCAACGGGAATATTTATACATTATAATTAGAAGATAGTGATAGGAAAGACAGCACTTCATATCATGCAACATTTTAAGGAAGAGTTGAATGGGTAAACAATTTATGTTCATTCTTTGCTAAGCTTTCAAACCATTAATGCAATTGTAGAAAATACAAAAATTTTCTTTAAAAGGAATTTTTGATTGCTTGATTTCCATATAAATTATTCTCCTTTATATAAGAGTGAAAAAATGGCAGAGAACTAGCAGTGGAGTGAAAGGAAAGAATCAATCTGTTTGATGTGCAGCATGAACTTGATGGCAAGCTCGAAAGTGAAATGAGTTTTGCTTCTTTGGATGTTGTTTCTTGAGTCAGATTTTAGATACAGATAAATGGTGAGAGTTTCTTCTCTCAAAAAGCTAAATTAATATCAGCATGGAAAAGCATATTCTAAGTCAGTGAATGACAATGATAATGATCAATTAACAAGGGAAAGTTAAATAGATAATGAGTGCGATAAACTAAATCTGTAATTGATTTAATTTGCAATTTTAGCTTTTTCTCTTATGACAATAATTCTTCTGAAGAAAACAACATGGCTGTTATGACATTTCATTTCCTTTCTTTTCTAAATTAAAGTGTTCATGTATTCTTTCAATTCTTTTATTGGTTTACCATATTTGTTAATTTCTCAGCACTTATCTAAACACAAACTCTGACTCCCTCTCTTTTTTTATGCACACACACACACACACATGAAAGTGTCTGAACAGTTTCTGTTCATCAAATTCCACTTCCAAGAGATCAGTCAACAGGTCTCTTACCCAAGGTGTCACATGGTGGGATTGAAACAGGGACCACATGGTTGTGAAGTAAACTTCATAACTGCACTGCCATACCTGTGTGTGCGTGTATATTGTCTCATCATTGTTGTCATAATCTAATGTGTATATTCCAGTTTTAGAATAGGTACAGTGTGCCCCTACAACTGGCGGTAATTAACCCTTTCGTTATTGTATTTATTTCGAGATGCTCTGTGTTTCTTTCAATTAATTTTAAATATAACAAAGAATTTAGTAAAATAACTTAGTTATTATTCAGCTAGTGTTAGGAACATAAATTCTGACTAAGGTTTGGTGGAAGATTTTAATTCAGAACTTTTGAAAATAAGACATTTGTACTACAGAGCCAGAGGCTATTTCAGCTGGGTTGTTATCAAAAGGGTTAAAATGGTTGGCGTCATAAAAAGTATCCAACTCATGCTGGCATGTAAGGAAGATATAATTTCATCCTATTCACTTTGCTCACCCAGCTGTTATTTTATGTGGTATTATGTAATATAGAGATTATAATTGATTAATCTTTGCCGGCAGTGATTTGACATTTGTTGAATTTATCATTGTCTGAGAAGTAGTATTTGTTATGTGTTAAGCTTAACCTGCTCTTTAAACTCATCAAATACTTTGAGAAATTGAACTACCATGCAGGCATTATAAACCAGAAATTGTAACACTATGATAATGTCATGAGTCTTTTCAAGTGGATTTTTTTCTTATTTTGATAACATACAGGCTCAAAGAAAAGGTAGTTTTATTGTCTTGCATTTCGGATTCAAAATTTTATTAACTTGTTTATTGGAGTAGAAATTTTAAGTGTTTTACTCACCTTGTCATTAAAAGATTTACTCTTGTGAAATCTCTGTTTACTGTCATTTATGAGCTTGAGATGTAACGATTTGTACAAATTTACTTTGTGTTTTTCTTTTTCTTTTTTTTTTATGGCCTTGTGTTATTTAAAACATTAACTTCAATCCAAAGAACTTCAGGTTCTGAATTTTTTTATATGCTAAATTGTCAAAATATATAAGCTATATTTTTTAGTCATTGAGAGGACATTTGCTCTTTTCGAATGTTAGAGAGTCAAATTATTATGGTTAAAATATTGGTAAAATAATATTATTTCCATACTAACCTTGCAGTTTGTATTGTATTTATTTTCTAAAGATTTTTTGTTTGTAGGTGCAGGAGTGGTTGTGTGGTAAGAAACTTCTTTCTCAATCACATGGTTCTGGGTTCAGTCTCCCTGCATAGCACCTTGGGCAAGTGCTATAGCTATAGCCTTGGGCTGACCAAAGTCTTATGAGTGGAGTTGGTAGACGGAAACTGAAAGAAGACCGTTGTGTGTGTCTGTCTGAGTTTGTCCCCTCTCTGCTTGACAACCGATGTTGGTGTGTTTATGTCCCTGTAACTTAGCAGTTTGGCAAAGGAGACCGACAGCCTAAGTACTAGGCTTCCAAAGAATAAGTCCTGGGGTCGATTTGTTCAACTAAAGGCAGTGCTCCAGTATGGTTGCAGTCAAATGACTGAAACAAGTAAAAGAATGTTTAATATATTATCCTAGCAAACAGCAGTGGGTCCACTGCTGTATTGCTACTGAGATGGAACTAAAAAAAAATATCTACGAAATACCAGCTCTTCAGCTCTACCTATATACAGTTAATTAGTTTGAATGATGGCCATCTTTTTGTAATTGTTGGTAAAAATATAATAGTAAATAAGTATTATTTCTTTAGCGATGTCTTCATTTATACCTATTCTCACTTATTTGTTATTGTGTTAGTTTAGAAAGTAGCAAGTTTCTACACTATGTTGTATTATTTTTTTGCATTTGTTGTTGCTACTGTCTCATTTAGTTGTATGTGGATTGAAACATGTTTGTGTGTGTCAGAAGTAGCTAGAAATTAACCATAGCAGCTTATCATATTTCTTCTTTCTTGTTTGTATAAGGGTAGAAATTGTTTTTATTTTCCTCATCTTCCTTTACTTATTTTTCTATTATTCTTGTTTCTTTTTTTTAATATTTTCATGGAGAATAGAGATATTGTCGTAGACTTATGGCCAGTATATCTACATGTAAACGATGCAGATAGTTTTCCACATTAATCTTTTTGATTAAACTTATACAGTTTTCCCCTCTTAGCACACACTGTGTTTTGATACTTGAAGCTGCCATATGGGGGGTGTAAATTGAATGTTATATAAATTTTGGTTTATTAGAGTTGTATTATTTTTCTACTAATAGTTGCGCCTTCCATACACTCATACACATTCAGGTTTTACTTCTGCTGTCAGAAGCATTAAGTAGTGTCTGCAACTGAAGTAATTGTACTGACAAAGCTGAGATGTGTATAAAATGACAGTTGTTGAATGAAAAATATCTTGAAGTAGTAGACAGTAGCAGGATTGGCTGAAAAATTTTTGAGACAAAGCAGAACTGCTTTATAAGAAGTAAACTTAAACAAATGTTATGATTTTGCCATGAACTTGGCAATACTATATGCCTAAGTTTATCTAATGAAAGAATATTTTTGTAAGAAATGCCTGCTAATTCTGTACTAAGCTTGTATTGTTTGTGAGAAGTGAATGTAACGGAACAAAGTTTTTAGATAATACTTGACATTTGAGTTTTTACTGTTTAATGGTGTGAATAAAGTTGGATGCCATTTCCATTTCATAGTTCTATATCTGAATTTGAAAATCAACTACCCTTGCTAATATTAAAAACAACTTTAAAACAACAATAATAATAAGATAGGAATAATTGAAAATAGTAAAATTGAAATTTGACAAATATAATTGGACAAAATATGATAAAAGGATGGGATTTGGGATAAAATAGTGATTTTCTTTTATGAATTACAGCAGATAGGAAATGATAATTGAAAGCAGAGCATTAAAAAAGATTGAAGGTGGTTTGAGTTCTTTTAGAATGAAGATTTTCTTTAAATTTGTCATTAAGATAAATTTAATATGGAAAATGTACATGTTAGATTATTATCAAGTAAAGACAATGTTAGAAAGAAAATTTAGATTTGTGATATTTAATTTGAAATGTTAAGGAGTGACAAAATCACTGTTGTTTGGTGTGAGATGTGGAACTATTTTATAAACTGGAGTAACAGTAGTGTAACTAAATTCTGTTAGAAGAAAATGAATGTACTAATCTGATGACAGGTGAAAAATTGGTACTTATCTTTGAGGATAAAGCATGGCTATGTGGTTAATCCTAGTGATTGAAAGTGGAGAGGCAGAAACTGTATGGAAGCTTCTTGGTAACTTAATTCTTGACTGGTTTAATGCCACTATTTGTCCCATAGATGTTATATGTAGGGCCCACTCTGCTTCAAATATTCTGATTTAATTTTATCTCTGCACCAACTTGATGTCTTGATGCACTGGTTCTATGAGCCAGGGTTTCTTTTCCCATTTTTTCCTTTGACAAAAGGTCTTTGTCACTGTCTCTCTTCAAATTTTGTCATAACAACAAAAATATCCTTTTAGGTTATAAGAACAATAAAATAGATATGATTGTATTTTTAAGAACAAAGGTTTATCCAGATCAGATTTTGTATTGGAATAGGGTTTACTCCTTTGTTGAAGCTAATGCAAATAACAGGCAAAATTTAAAAATCCTCTAATGTATAACATTTTGGTGGTGTTTTTCCTCTCTTCAACTTTATTTCTTTTAAAGATGAAAATATCGAGTCAACTTTTGGTATGATTAGTTAACAATGCCAGAATTAATTTATTAGCCGAATTATTAAATTATTTACAGCATGGACCACTCATATTAACCATTCAAAGGCATGCAAAAACTGTTAACTTCACTTAAACAATTTTTATTTGATGTCAAATTCTAATACTAAATAATAAATAAGTGAAGTTAATAGCTTTTGAATGGTTAATATGTGTTTTCCTTGCTGTAATTATTTTAGCACCAACAAATGATCTCAGATCAAATCTCTTGCCAGACAAGTACATCTCCAAAATTAAATAATTTGCTAAGTGCATTTCAAACAGTTTGTTTCTTTGTATTGTATTCTTTCTCCCAAGAAGAGAAGAAATTGATCTTTCTTTTCTGGTGGTGTCTTCTATTTTTCAATAATGGTCTGAAGCTGAGTTACTTGACAATTTTACTGATCATTGGAGTTTTCATAATTATCATTGACATTAATTTAGAATTTAAGTGGAAATGTAGTTTGTGATACTCTATATTCAATACATACCACTTTACATCATCATCATCGTTTACATGGCACCAGCACTGACAGGGTACCAGGCAACTTGCAAGACAAAACTCCTCAGCTAGTGTTGAGGCATGGATGGCTTTGTGCCAGGTGAAAGATTAAAGGTATAGAGGGACAAGCATAGGTATCTTGCTGTAGAGTAGATACATAGAAGCTGTATTAATTCTTTGGTTAATTATATCATAGTCTGAGGCTTTGAGATCTTTGAATTTCATATTATGTTTGATGAAAGATAGATTTTTTTTTACATTAGATTTTTACCATTTTTGTTAATTGTATTTAGGTTATTGTATTTATTTAAAACAGCAACAGCAATGAAAATGAATTTTAATAAAAGTTCATTGAGATTTTTTATTTTATTTTTAATAATGGTTTATATTTGTTCCATGCTGTTATGACTTTGTGCAGTAAATTTGAATAGTTGTTTTTCGATAGTTGGCCCCTTGGTTTTGGCAGCTTGATGCTAACTGTTGAATTATGTTGTAGTGATAGTTTCTTTTCAGATATTCCAAGACAAAAATCGTTGTATTTTGCATTCCAGTACTATTTAATAGCTGTGACAGGGTGAAGAATAATTATCTTGTAGTCACCTGCACTTTATGAAATAAGGGAACTGAGAGAAAACCTTTTGTTTCTATCTCTATTACAAAATTCAGACATTTGTAAACCACCTAAAAACCTGGGTCTGTGTGTATCACATAAGGCTAGAGATGGGAGCAATGACCTCCCTCATAAATACTAATTGGACACAGACGGTGTGTTGTTGGCCAGCTGGAGATGTCTTCCTGGAGCTAAAAACAATAGTAAGACCATCCTCTATAGGATCACCACATTTAGTTGGCAAATATATTTTATGATTTGTGAAGTAGTTTGATGTTACTTGGAACATTGTTTTTTTTTTTAAATCATTATAAGATGCATAAGGAATAAATTACCTTTGCCAGCATGAATGAGATGATATTAATAAATTCAGATATTTATCCATTACTAGATGAAGATTTTATACAGCTTTCTTAATAGTTCCAAATTTTGGCACAGGGCCAGCAATTTCATAGAAGCAGATAAGTTGAACTTGGCAGAGTTTGAACACAGAACATAAGGATGGATGAAATGTTGCTAAGCATCTTGCCTGGCATGCTAACAATTCTGCCAGCTCACCACCTTCAGCTTTCTTAATAATAATCCCCTGAAATTGAACAAAGTTTGGTATCTCTCTGATAATTAGGCAAACTGCAACAAACAGTATACTCTACCTTTCACAAGTACTAAACACAGTGCTTCTTGCAAGGCTGGAACTTATGACATGTAATCAGTAACATAACACCTTAATTTCAGAGTCCAAGTTCTGACTTAAGGAGGGTAGGGAGTTTGTGTTTTCCGTTAAACATTCTACAAATTCTTGCTTAATGTCTGCTTTCTCTTGTTTTCAGTCTACTTTTTTATAAGTAGTTGGACATACAGATATCAGTGGGAGACCTATCAACCAAAATTCATTTGTGTTGAAAATTTGTGTCAGTCTGAACTGTCATTTTTTTTTTTACTATGGAATTGATTTATCAGATTTTTATAAACATAATCTTCATAGTGTAATGTATTTTCTAAGCTGATTGATTCTGTGTTTATATATAAAAAAAAACAAAAACAAAATCAAACAAAATGGAAACTGCTATAAAGTATGTATTAATGTTGAAGCTTATAAGCATAGCCCAAACACTCTTGTTTGTTTTCAACTTTTAGCTTTATCTATTCATTTCTTGGTTTTATATATATATATATGTTAGGTGCAGGAGTGGCTGTGTGGTAAGTGGCTTGCTTACCAGTCATGTGGTTCTGTGTTCAGTTCCACTGTGTAGCTTCTTGGGCCTCTTCTACAATAGCCTCGGGCTGACCAAAGCTTTGTGAGTGGATTTGGTAGATGGAAACTAAAAGAAGCCTGTCGTATATTTATATATATATATGTGTGTGTGTGTCTGTGTTTGTCCCCCCCCCCCTATCGCTTGACACCTAATGTAAGCTATGTTCAAAAAACACCTGTAAGAGCAGAGCAGTCGAGTGTCATTTTGCACACAAGAAAGGGGAAGTGTTGTTAATGACAGAACAACCTGGAGATTGGTAATCAATGGGGATGTCATGTTATGGAACAAGAGACAAATGTAGCTCTCTTATTGAAACGAATGTGCACTTTTGTCGGCATATTTCTAGTGTGTTTTGTCAAATGATGTTAGTAATATTGCATCACTCAATCTTGTTATTTGATCATCTGTAGGAAGTAATTCCTTTCTTTTTATCTGTAACTTGGTATGTATTTGTCTTTGTGTATATGTAGTTTGCTGTTTGTATATGTAGACTACTGTAATTCTTAATACATCTTACTTTCTGACTATAGTTAAGGTTCAGGACTAAATAGCAGCAAGTGATATGATTGGTTAAAAAAATAAGTGGTAAACCCTAACAATAGTCAGCATATGGAAGGTCATGTAAGGAAAACTTTGTCTCCTTAGAATTTGAAGAATCAGGAAATGCAATAATAATTGTAAATATGGAATAGTTCTGAGGGTAATGTGAAGTATTCAGTGTTAAGGTATGGTTTTAATTATGATTTTTGTCTTTTTTTTTCTCCTTAGGAAATGCTTAATTATGTTTAAGTACTTTTTGAAATGTTTGCTTTGACTTTTTAAAACAAATTTTATTTTATTAATGAATTTGATTAAATTTGTCAAATATTTTAATTCTTAGGTATCCAGTTAATTTAAATTCTGTCTGTTCAAAGAGACATTAAATAAATTCACTGGTGAAGTGTTTTTTGTTTTGTATGAAGTAAACCCCACAATGGTATAAAGTATTGAAGTAGTCCTATATTTTGTTTTTATATAGGAATCTTTATATGTATCACAATGTCTTTCTGTCTATCCAGGAGCTGTACAAGTGAAAATAACTGGAAGAAGTTGAGTCATGTGCCTTGCTCAAAAACACAAAACAAAATGGCTAAAATTAAATTTGAACTCAAGCCATGTGGTTAATAACTTTACAGTTATTGTGACTCAACTTCTTCCAGTTATTTTCACTTGTACAGCTCCTGGATAGACAGAAAGACATTGTTTTGTGTGATTTATTAACCTGGGTAATATTGACATCTGCTGCTAGAATATTTTTTATAAGAATATATATATATAATATATATATATATATATATATATATACACACACACACATACACACACACTTCAAGTAGTAGTTATTACTCTCTCTCGCGCTCTCTCTCACCTGTTCCAGCTTGTCAGCTATACTAGGATATTGCCATTACACTTTCTGCCTCTTACATTTGCACATGATCATAAAATGTGTGATAGAGCAATAAAAAACTCTGTGTGTGTGTGTGTGTGTGTGCATGCATGCGCATGCACATATTGAGTCACAATAACTGTAAAGTTATTAACCTCATGGCTTGAGTTCAAATTTAATTTTAGCCATTTTATTTTGTGTTTTTGAGCAAGGCACATGACTCAACTTCTTCCAGTTATTTTCACAAACAAAAAAACATCAATTCCTCTATTCATGGTTGAATGGTTTGCTGTCAACAAGCTTTTTACTCCATCGTAGCTTTTGTTTGCAAGCAGGAATGCAGGGATACAAAATTGTGTGTTTGTAAATGTATTATCTTAGGTTCAATAAGGCTTGAACAAAACCTCACAAACCCTTTTTAAGTTTGTCTGTATGCATGCATGCATAATATTTTATTATATAAATGGAATCCTCCAAAGATCAGAATTAAAAAAAAAAAAAAAAGAAAAAAAAACTCAGGTTAATAACTTATGAAATTTTAGCTTCCAATAAAATATATACAACTCTATTTCCAAGTACTGAATATTTTCTTATCTCCCTCTTTATTCATTCATAATTGTTTATATATCCTGTCAATGTTTATATGCCTAATTTTACATGCTGACAGTGGGCTGGATGAAACATTTTGAGTATTCTGCAGACAGATGCCTTTTCTGATTCCCAAATATCGTTGGATACCTTGTATGACTGCTGTTGTTTAGTCTGCATTGAAATAGGATTAAAATTTGTTGCCAACCAGGTAGGCTGAAGCAAGTAGAGTTATGTGCCTTTCTCATGAGCTCCAATATTCTGTTACACTTGATTAACAGAACAACCACTGCTTACAGCTACTTGTCAGTTTTCTGTTGATCTAGGTTATAACAAGCACTTATGCATTGTTTCTATGTCTACTGTTGATTGTCCTTGTTTGAAAAACTGTTGTCTGGCAACTTCGACTATAAACAAAAGTTCTATAAGCATCTAGTAAAAAGAAAAAAAAAAAAGATTCAAAACAAGTGTGTTGCAATTAGCACCTACTATATCAAACTTTGCATCTCATCTATGATAATTAGTTTTAAAAAATGTTATATTCGTGAAAGGAATTTATTGAGATGTGATCTCAATTTTGATTTTTAAAAAAAAATATTCCCTCCTCCCCATGAAAATTTGTATGGAATCAGTTGTAGGTTTTGCTCTATGCAAATTTCTTGTGGATATCATCATTATCATTATTGTAACCATTTTATTGCAAAAAAAAAAATGCTTACTTTGGTTAGACCATAACTTTGTAGCATTGTCACTCTTTAGTTTAAGCTAGCCCACTTGCTCTGTTTTATCTGTTTTCTACTCTTAGGCAAGAAGTTTTAAGTCAAACAGTTCTACCACAGTTTGTTTCAATGGCTCACATTCTATAAGCTCCAATGTAATTCAAAGTTTAGTTATGTCTACATTTTTGTAGCTGTATATTAATGATTTTGCTGTTAAATATCTAAGCAGATGATATCACCCTCACTCCTCCCTTGTCTTCCTTAAAGAGAGTCCTTTAAAGCATGACATCGTTTTACATGTTAAAGAAACAATCTCACAACTCTACACACTTCCTAATCATGAATGGTACATACACGAAGCCCTCACACTTACTAAAAATTTAACCTACTTTTTTCAATCTCATTATGGTGACCATAGGTCTATATCATGCATAAATCTGCTTCTGAGCAAGCAATTTGGTTTCCTCTTCAAAGACAGAAATTATTTCAGTGCTGATAAATTGCTAACTCTACACTGCTTGAGTATGACCCATATTATATTACTACTCTCAACTGTATAGGAGTGTATTGCTACACTCACAAATATCCAAGTCTGCCATCACTCAACATGTTAACAATCGCTAACATACTGCCCCTTCCACCTCTCCCCATTTCAACTACTACTATAATGGCTTTTGTTCCTTTGAACTCACAAGTTGCAGATCACGTCTATTCAAAACCCATTCACTGCATCTTCTCTTGTACACTCATCTTCCTTACTGTGTATGTCTCTATCTAATTTCACACGAAATACTTTGCTCAATAGTTCTACCCCATAATACTGTAATTTCTACCTAATCCACTTTTTTTTCTTTAAGTCAGCAACTTACAGAAGTTTAAGCTGAGCATCAACCCCTCTAACCATACCAATTTGTAACAGCTTGATGCAGTTATTGACAGTGTTCCCCACTCCCTTTGAACAAGTATTAAGAAAAAGAAAGAAATGAAATATTGTTTTATTTAGTGTTCATGAGTTACAATTTAATCTCAACATTTTCTTTTAGTAGGCTTCTCTGATTAATGACTTCCTATGTTGCAGTATATTTTCATGAGAAGTTTCAGAAAATGTACGCACTGAATAATGTAAATGAAGTAAGAGAATGATAGAAACATGAGGCAAATTTAACTAATGTATTCCACCAGCATACGATAATGGCTATTGTAATGTATGGTGAATAACCAAAGAAAAAAGAAAACAGTCCTTGTCTGCACTGTAGCTTTATAAATGACATCTTTCTGGAGGAAATGGGGAAATTCATTGCAGGAGAATATTGCTAAATATATTTGTTCCTTATTTACATTATTTACAATTAATGTATATTTGTCCTCATCTTGTTTGTTGTTAACACAACGTTTCGGCTGATATACCCTCCAGCTTTCATCAGGTGTCTTGGGGAAACTTTGAACCTGGGTTCTCATTCCTAAGGTATTTTTCGATCTTGTTGTTGCTGTTGGTGTTGTTCAGGTCACTGCCTGGAGTTGAACTCGGAATCTTGGGGTTAGTAAACCGTGCTCTTAACTGCTATGCCAAGATGAGAACAAATATCTGTCAATTGTAAATAATGTAAATAACGTACATAATCCCTCATCTCTTAAATATAGATCTGTATAGATGTTTGTTGTTTGGTCTTGGTTGATTACAATGAAGAATTCTGTTGGAATTTTGTGAATATACTTAACAGGTGATGAAGTGGCAGAATTATTAGAGCATTGGACAAATGCTTAATTACATTTCTTATGGTCCCTTGTGTTCTGAGGTCAACTTTGTCTTTCATTCTTGGGTGGGTTGGGGGTTGATTAAATAACACTCTCAAGTATTGGGTAACAATATAATCAACATGCCTCTTCTCAGAATTGCTGGCTTTGTGTCTATGTGAAGAAGAATTATTAACATTTAATGTGTAAATTTGATGTATTAGATCAGAAATTTCTAAATTGGTTAAGAAATCAGTTAATTTCAAGTGTTTGAAAATATTCTGCTCTCAGGCCATTTGCTTTTCTGTCATGACAATCTGGATTATGCTGAATATGATCTGTTTGCTGCAGCTGATGTATACAGGATTAACTGGTTGTTAACTCTTATGACAACATAGCTACTGGTTTCTACTCATTTCATCTTCTGTTATCAAGATTTAACCCTTACTGAATGGGAACTGTGTATACTCAGTTTTGTGCAGGTGCATTTGAGATGTGGGAACTGAGTTACCTTGTTTTTGATAGTGGGGTACGTTCCTGAATTGTCCACATTTCATAAGATGCAGTCATCAACATCATCGTTTAACATCCGCTTTCCATGCTAGCATGGGTTGGACGATTTGACTGAGGACTGGTGAACCAGATGGCTGCACCAGGCTCCAATATGATCTGGCAGAGTTTCTGCAGCTGGATGCCCTTCCTAACACCAACCACTCCAAGAGTGTAGAGGGTGCTTTTACGTGCCACCGGCACATACTCGCTTTATTTTTACTGGCCCACAGAAAAAGATCGTGAGGACTGATTTGCGTATGATTACCATGTTATGTCACCAGCATAAATTTAATCAGTGCAATGAGGGTTCAAGTAGAAGTAAAGTAATACAACAAAGAACTCTTCAGATGAAATTTCAGGTATTAGTCACTGTAGATTTAATGGATTAAAAGACAACATCTCAAGACACTTGAAATATTCAAATTGCTTAATTAGAACAAACAACAAAGCAAATGTATTTCCTTAACCCTTTAGCATTTAAACTTGCCATTCCTGGCCTAAATATTCTATCTGTTTTATGTCGAAACAGGCCAAATATGGCCTCTCTCATCTATCCTACAATGTCATTCTTAAAATAAACTTTCACATTGAAATCTCAAAGCTGCAAGAGAATGCATTATGAATTCCAAACAATATGAATAAATAGGCTTTACATATGATAGAGTAATTGGAATGTGAAATGGTTCAATATATGTATGTTTGTGCTTTGATCCTTTCATTACCAACCCGGCTGAAACTGGCTCTGAGTACAAATGTCTTGTTTTCATAAGTTTTGAATTAAAATCTTCCACCAAACCTTAGTCAACAATTTATGTTCCTAACACTAGCTGAATGATAACTAAGTTATTTTATTAAATTCTTTGTTATACTTAAAGTAATTGAAAGAAACACAGCATCTTGAAATAAATACAGTAACAAAATGGGTAAAGTTTATTGAAATGTTTTCTTATATAACAATAAAATCCACAAAATAACAAGGTGTACTTGCATGTCAAGTGAATTCAAATTCAGAATTTTTGTGCATAGCAGATTGATAGGAATTTATAGCTTGTGGCCTTACTCTTTGCTTTCAGTGTATTTCAACCTTTTGAGTTGCTTTGCAACAGTGTTTCTCATAGGAGAGGTCTTGATTGGAGCTGTGAAGATTGAAATAAGGACAGAAAGATTGCCGTATTTAATAAAATTAAAATGGTTTGAAATTTTAAAAATTCATTGTGAAGAAAGAATTACATGGATGGAAACTCTATTTTGTTCTCAAATTAATAGTTGATGGTGGGGGTGGTGAGAAAGTCCACTAACATTTGGTAAGTGGTGACAGGTATTTTTGGAAAATCACTGCTTTACAAGCTTTTTATTGTATTATGTTTTTTTTTTTATTACTATGACAATGAGGTGCAGGAGTGACTGTTTGGTAAGTAGCTTGCTTACCAACCATGCAGTTCTGGGTTTAGTCCCACTGCGTGGCACCGTGGGCGAGTGTCTTCTACTATAGCCTCAGGCCGACCAAAGCCTTGTGAGTGGATTTGGTTGATGGAAACTGAAAGAAGCCTGTCATATATATATATGTGTTTGTGTGTGTTTATGTCTGTGCTTGTCATCCCATCTTTGCTTGACAACTGATGTTGGTGTGTTTAAGTCCCCGTACCCTAGCGGTTCGGTAAAAGAGACCAATATAAGTACTAGGCTTACAAAAAATAAATCCTGGGATCGATTTGTTTGACTAAAGGCAGTGCTCCAGCATGGCTGCAATCAAATGATTGAAACAAATAAGAGAATGAATGGGAATGTGTGCTTGTGTGTGTGTATTTAGAGAATTTCAGACTGCAGCTCCTATTACTTCAGTTACTCTGCCAATAATCATAGGCTTAGTATGAACATCACAACCTCCTATTTATCTTTCTATGTTATGTGTAGTGCCTGAATAAGAAATAGTCAGAAGCAGATTCACCATGAGGACTGAGCTTGTATCCTGCTCTTACCTTTGGTGTTCTTAGAGAAGATACTTATCTCTGCTTACCTATTCCCAAGTAAGTCAGTGTTATCTCTACTACCAGTACAATAAGTTTTCCATTTCAAATGATCTCCACTCTAATCACACCAAATCCATTAACTTTGTAATTCTGCCATCATTACCAAATTGAGTTGCACAAACAGAATTACTCTGACCACCACCACCAATAGTTTAGAGCTAAAACAGCTCATTGAAGAAGGCATACCTAAAAGAACCAATCTCCTAATCAATCATTTTTTTTTTATTGAAGAAACTGTCAACCTGTATTTGATTGAATTTGCATCAAACTTTACCAAACTTTATTATCACATCCTAAGAAATATATTTCTTCAGTTTATTTTTAGCAAGTTTTAGCAAGATGATCAATTCTTCTGGAATGCTATTTTATACTAACAACTTGATAACATATCCACAAACATAGAGTATACATAACCTTTTATCTGATTCAAGCTTTTACATCCATGTGTTTATATCTGTGTGTGTGGATACATATCCATGCAAGCATTTGTTATGCATATATATATGTGTTTATCATAAACAAATGCAGAAGCTTGTGCAGGGTACATGTATTCTGTATATGTATGTTTGCATGTGTAGATACACACACACACTATACACACAAACACTTACATACAAGTTTGTTCTTATACTCCCACAGAATATTGTGCATTCCTACTTTAAATAGTGTTTTACGCTCATATGCACAAATTTCAATATACATATTTGCAGATATGTACATCTATGCACAAATCATGCAGATATGCATTCCAAAAATTACTTGTTTGTAAATATCGTTTCAAAACAAAGAAGTTGCAAGACATTCTGTGCAGTGTTCTTTCAAACTGGAGTGTTCATCGTGTTAAACAACTGTCAGAATGAAAAAATATCTATTTGGTAGAAATCTTCTTGGGTTGCAAGAATCACTGCTTCAGACCGCCATTTTCTGTAGTAACAAACAAACTCTGCTAAAATTAGAAATCTTGTTCTGTTCATTATGTGGCTGAGGAGATCTTTTAGAATTATCTTTCATCAGCAAGTGTCTCTTTACAACTGTACGAGTTGCTGCAGACATTCTGGAATGGCAGTAATGCAAAGGTACTATTATTGCATGTGTATGTGATTGACTCTGGAGACAATTTAAGTTCTCTGTTTTACATACATACACACATCTTCTGTTTTTCTTTTCTGTTTCCCTTGCATCAAATATACATATACTTTTACTTTTGACATGAGTATGCTACCTTAAAATTACCAGAGTGCACCCTTAGAATTATGCAAAAAGTATAAACAGTCCAACATTCATATTCCCCCACCACTCTCTCTCTCTCTCTCTCTCTCTCTCTCTATATATATATATATATATATATATATATATATATATGTAATTGTAAGATCCAATATTTTTTACTGAGTGGTTTTTACTAGTAGCTAGGTTATTTTTCAATTTTTCAAAACTTGTATGGTTTAGGTTTATGTTGATACACTTATTTTTCAGTTGTATATGTTTCTATTGCTAACCATTCAACTATGATCAGTCACATACATTGGAGCAAGTGATTTTGTAGCTTACTTGGACACACAACAAAAGGGCTTGAACTCACCTTAACCTTTCAGCCACTGTGTCTGTCTATCTGCCAAGACTGCTGTATTAGCCTTCATGTTTGAATAATTGTCATTTTAATGGTAACCAGCTGTAGACCACTTTAGAAATGCTTAAATTTGTGTGAGCATTGCTTTCATCTTGCTAATGTAGTATAATTCCATCTGTTGGACTGCATCTAGATTGGATTTAACAAGTTTGCTTCTTACAATGAAAACGTTCCACTCAAAGGCGCACGAGTGGTTTTGTGGTAAGTAGCTTGCTGACCAACCACATGGTTCCGGGTTCAGTCCCACTGCGTGTGTCTTCTGCTATAGCCCCGGGCCGACCAATACCTTGTGAGTGGATTTGGTAGACGGAAACTGAAAGAAGCCCATCGTATATATATATATATATATATATATATATATATATATATAATATATATATATATATAATATATATATATATGTGTGTGTGTGTCTGTGTTTGTCCCCCTAGCATTGCTTGACAACCAATGCTGGTGTGTTTACGTCCCCGTCACTTAGCGGTTTGGCAAAAGAGACTGATAGAATAAGTACTGGGCTTACAAAGAATAAGTCCCGGGGTCGATTTGCTCGACTAAAGTCGGTGCTCCAGTATGGCCGCAGTCAAATGACTGAAACAAGTAAAAGAATAAAGAATTCTTTGTTATTATTGAATGCTTTCTATTAAAAATGTGAACATGGGGCAGCTGAGTGAATTACTAACTTACTTTTCACTGTTTGTGAGTTTGAAGTCAATGCAAGGACTGTTATGTTTCTGGTTCAAGCACTTTATTCTACATTGTTTTAGTTTCTTTAGGTATAAGTAGGTTATTTGGAATGTTACCTGTAGTAAACAGGTCATAGCCATGGGAAGATAGCTCTCTAATCAGTTAATATCTCTGCTCCATAACAGTTTCTCAGGGCTTAGTAGGCATTAATAATAATAGGATAAAGTTTTATGAAAGCAAATTTTCTATTTCATTTTAATTTGGAATGAGTTTTTTCTCTGTCCATTATCTAACATTTTGTTTGTTTATACTTTTAGGAAAAAATATTCTCATTTTAATGATAGTATACAACTATAAACCATGAGATTATTTTCAGATTGTCAAAACAGCACAGTTGAGAGGGCATTAGGCTGAAAAGGGTCTCTAGTTCAATCTTGGGTTTCAGCATGATGATGTTCTATTTTGTTTTGGAAATTGCTTTCTGAAATCCCTGTAATTAGGGAGGGTGATAGACGGGGGAATTTTTTTTTTTTTTGCCAATCACTAGCATATTGTTGCATGATCATCATTATAAATAAAATTTTCTGCTGACGATTTGGTGTGTCATTAGAGTTGTTTTATCATTGTTATCTCTATTGACAGTGACTAACCATAAATTCATTACTTATTTCAATAGATTCATTAATTTACTGCATAAAATTATTACAATTTTATGATAAAAGATAAACATAATAGTAAGTTTATAATAAATATGTCCCATCTCAATGTTGTTAATTCAATATGTTACATTCAAAGCACTAATGAAATGTCAGTTGTTACCTCTTACCTATCTAACCCTCTCTCATAGCTTCTCTTTCTACTACCTTTACTCCCATTAAACTACTTACTTTACTTCTGTTATAACTACATATTCCCCTTATCTTTCACCAGCTATTAGGTAGCTGTGTCTCTTGGATGTGTGTATGTAAGCATGCATGACAAATTTTATATATACTCTATTTGGTTGACTGGGGAGATTTTTATCACTTTTGTCTCCACAACAACTACATAAAAACTTATATTTTAATATTTTTTCTTTAATGTTTTTTAATCCCATTTTCAGACATTTACCTACAAAGTCATTCCCATTTATTATTAGTTCATTAGTTTTTTTCCCCCATTTTTCTTCACACACTCACACAAGTGTGTGTATATGTATGAATAAATTTATTTGTGTTTGAAGATTCATTGAAAAGATTAGATTATAAAAAAAAAAACTAAGCTGTTGCTGGCTTAGCCTTGGGAATAAATGTTATTATCACTTACAGTTTAACTAATTTAATTGCGTATTAGCATAGAAAACCTGCTTTGTATAATTAATATGATTCTACTTGAACTCTCTATATCATCAAAAGCAAAGCCTGTAACATTAGTCTAAAGAATGGAAAGCTAAGATAAAAAGTTATGTTTTCTGTCAGGTTAGTGTCAGAAAAGTATATGAGCTTTATTTATTAAAGTAAATATGAAAAATACTTGTAAAGCTAATAATGAGTGTTACCATTTGTTTTTTTGTCCGATTTATATCATTTGTAGGTGATTTAAAGTTAAAGCAGATCAGATCTCTAACTAAATATGCTTACATGTTAAGGTGGTGTCAGTTTTAGTGATTGGGTGTGTTGTCACCATTATCATTTGTAAATATAATCAAAAGAGCTTAATAAATTATGACACTGTTGAGCACAATCTCTATCAATTTGTTACTAGTTCTCAAAATTGGATAGGATTTTGTGCTGTAAGAAGAGAGCCCTAACATTTCAGGCTTGATTTTTTTTTTCTCTTACAATGAAAGGGCTCAGCTCAAAGTGTTTGAATTCATTTCTCTTCACAACATCCAGACTTGTGTTTCATGAACATCAAAACTGTTTATGCTGACTGCAAGATTTTTAAAATTCTATTTTCGATTAGCAAAGCATTTAATGTTATATCCTCTCAGTTATCTTTTTACAAAATTAGTGGTTTCATACCTTTGCATGGGGAGAATCAAGACTCAGTGGTTCTACTTTATGATTGCTGTTTATTCTAACATACCTAAAGATAAGGGCCCTTCAGATTTGTATTCAGACATACCTCGTGCAAGCTATTGAACAGTTGAACATTGTAATCTCTTATCATGAATGAAAGGTGAAGATTACTGGTTTGGTAGGCCATATGAATTAAAGTTTTAATGTTATGGATTGATTTTGTACATTTTATACAGGAATAAACATTTGAAATTTTGTTGCAGAATAATTCAGTATGCCCTAAAAGCACATATTGAACTTCATGAAAATTGTCATTGTTAATTTTGTTTTTCACAATACATTCATTTTCCTTTAATCCCTGGTTTCTGCTTTGATTCAGTATCTGTGCAGAGAAGCAGTATTCAGTGTAAAGTAGCCAGTATTGATTGCTCTTTTCCCAAACACCTGAATTTTTAATTAACTTGAGATTTCCGAATTCTGAGGAGAACTTATACATGAGGATTGTGTTGGACAAATTTGGTGGAGCAATTTGCATTCCATTCATAAAATGTTTACATATCAAAAACACTCCTTCATTGTGGAGGCACATGGCCTAGTGGTTAGGGTGTTGGGTGCATGATTGTAAGATTGTGGCTTTGATTCCTGGATTAGGCAACCCATTGTGTTCTTCAGTAAACCTCTTAAATTCCTGTTGCTCCAGTCCACTCAGCTGGCAAAGATGAGTAATCCTGAAATGGACCAGTGTTCCATCCATGTGGGGAATTTATATGCCACAGAAATTGAGAAACTGGCCCTTGTGAGTCAGCATGACTCAAAAAAGTAACTTTACTCCTCCATTATTGAAGAGTTCACAGCTCATAGTCAAGAAAGAAGATTGTTAAATCATTGGCTGACTGTTCTTGCCTCATTGAGTCTTGTAAGCATATACACACACACACACACACACACACACACACACACACACACACACACACACACACACACATATACATAAAAGTGCAGCATTGCTCTAGATTATGTTATTAATAGCTTCAGTTAGGGTACAAAGCTTATGGGTTGCAGAGTTACTTGAAAGTAGAAATGACCCTTATTTTATAATAGGAGCTTTTATAGCTATTTAAAATAGAAAGATAAGGTTCTATTGGATGAATATCAACAGAAAGCTATTGAAATAGGATATTGCTGAAGGACAGTTTCAAGTTTCATGAAAAAAATACATGCAAATGAGAATGGAGATATATAAATGAGAAGGCTGCAACACAGTTTGAATATAATCTGGTTGATAATATAGTTGATGTCAACTACAAGTGGCTTCACAATACCTAGTTTAAATCTTGAACAACAGTTCTCTATATCACTAATTACTTACCAATGGAAAATGAAGCTAACTCTGTTTACAAAATTCAGCGACAAGTTCATGCATTGAGAAATTTGTTGACAATGGAAGCCAAGAGATGGCAGTGAAACACTTTTCTATTCAGCATGATTCAACCTCATCAGCTAAAAACAGGCAATTAGTTTGCTATGATGTTTATGTAATACTAAATGTCTACTGATATTGTGAATCAAATATACTAAGTATAACAATATAAACAACCGAGAATATATAACTAAAATGAGAAACTTTGCTACAATTTTGCAGAACAATTAATAATAATATTAGTTGTATTAATATTTTAAGGTAGGAAGCTAGCAAAATCATTACCATGCCAGACAAAATGCTACTAAGCATTTTGTCTGTCTTTATGTTCTGAGTTCAAATTCCACTGAGGTTAACCTTGCTTTTCATCCTTTCTGGGTGGACAGAATAAGGACCAGTTAAGCACTGGGGTTGATGTAATTGTTTTACTCTCAAACTTGTTGGCCTTGTGCCAAAATTTGAAACCCAATATTGGTTATAACTTTCACTTCAAAGATGATAATTTTGAGGAAAGGGATTATCAAATATATTGACCTCAATATGTACTAGTATAAATTTTATCAAATCTGGAAGGTTTTAAGACAAAACTGATCCCTCATGTGATATTAACACTTTCAACCCGGAATTTTTTCTCAAGTCAGTAATGGCAGGGGTTTGTATGCTTGCAAGCCTTTTGAGCTATCATCATATGTCTGGCGCTACATACTTTCCAGAAAAACTGGAGCGGTACAATACTGCATCACATAGTTTGTAAAATTTTTGACTGGTACAAATATGTACCAGCTGGGCCAAAAGGATTAACTGATAATGTAAAGAGATGTTACAAGATACTGCAAGGGATTTTGTTTAATAGTATTAATAAATATATAAAAAGGACTATTCATTGTGGCCTGTGGCAAATCTCATTTTAATCTAGTAAAAAGTTATGCAGATGAATTGGTACAGAATTGAGATGCAAAACTATCCAAGCCATGCTTCTATGAATAGAAACGAGTGACACTGTTTTACAGGTGATGTCTCATTTCCAGTCTTCTATGAAAACATGTCCAACCAAGGCGAAAATATTACCTTGCTTGAAAACGTGTGAGAATTGGTAAAGGCAGGGCATTCGACGATAGAAAATCAGCCCAAACATTCTGTCTGACCCATGCAAGCTTGGAAAAGTAAATGTTTATGTGATGATAATGTGTTTGTATGTGTGGACAGTGTTACAAGAGTATTAGTAGCTAAGTGATGTACGACAAATGACTTTCATGCCTAATATTCAATATAATTATGAAATCGGACAGAAGCAAACTTGATGGTATAGGTGTGTCTTAAATGGTTATCATGGCTTTACCATGATGCAGTTGTTTAGTTTCAACATAAAAATCTCAAAAAAAAAAAAAAAAAAAGTATCATTTGATAAGGAACTACAACTTAAAAATTTCTGTCCCATATTTCAAGAATGTAATAATAACCTTATCAATTTTGATTAGTATTTAATAATTCATTTGACTAAACTGGTGAATATTTCTGTTCTTCTTGTCAGGTTCCTTCATATGGAGGACCCCAAACCATGCTATTGGTAACTGAATCTGCTGTATTTGATCAGTATTTAAATGGTAAGTTGTTCATTTCTCATTATAATCAAATAATTACTGCATTTGTCACCTGATCACACATTCTCTTTCTCTCACTCTCTGTCTCCTCTCACATGCTCTCTCTCTCACACAGTTACACATTCTGAAATATGCACACCTACCAGTGCATACATTCATTCACATGTACACAAACACCTCAGCTTTTCACCCACACACTCACATCTTCATGTTCACTTGTACACATGTACATATTCTTGTGTGTTTCTCTCTCTTTCTCTCCCTCCCTCTCTCTCTCTCTCTCTCTCTCTCTCTCTCTCTTTGACTCTAACATTTTCTTTCTCTTACCCTTCCTAACCTTCCTTTCTCACTAGGACTTATGCTATCTTACACACACATACACTCTCTTTGTCTCTGTCTTTTTCTCTCACTCTCCCTTTCTCTCTCTCTCTCTGTCAGTGGAACCCTTCTCTCATACACTCTCAATGTCTGTCTGTCTGTCTGTCTCTCTCTCTCTCTCTCACTCGCATGCACACTCATGCTTGTTCCATATCTCCTGTAACGTACATTCTCTCATGTACACTCTCTCGTCGTCAGTCTATTCTTTTGGCTGTACTGATTCATACAATTGATGGAAGCAATGCTCTGAGAGAGAACTTTGTTGGTAAGTATTTAATCAGAGAAGAAACTGGGCATATCATCTTCTCTGGATAGGGTTAAGGTCACTCGTGATGCTGTTATATACTCTTGGTTTTCTTTCTCTCTTTTTTAGTCTCCATATTTGTTTCCTTTTTTCCAGTTGTTGTATGTGGCCTTTTGTTTAGTTTTTGGCTAATTCTGAAACTTAGATCACACCCAACAGTTTTGTAAAACACATTCTTGTGTAATTTAAACATTCTTATGTAATTTATATTGTGCTGTGACATTCTTATATATGATTTAACCCATTCAAGTTCGCAACAGTGCCATTTTCTTACATTCTGTCTTGGATCTCTTTCCTTGTATTTTTATAGACATTTTGTTCTCGCCCACTGTGATTCCTATTCATTGACAGAAGTGTTTACAGTTATAGTTAGTAGCAATGTGATTCTAGCAGCTATGCTCTACCACTGGGCAGGGCATATTAGACAGCTTCCTTCTGTCTGTTTACCTAAAAATGGTTGCCAGTTTTAGTGCTGGATTACAGAATTAATGTTATTCTCTGAAGAGAATAAAAATAATACAAAACTAGACTTGAGACAAATAACGATAGTTTGTCTCATCTGACAAAACCGTACATCTATTTAAGGCACACATGCATTTAATTTATTTACTGTTATTTAGTTTAATCCCTTTGATACCAACCTGGCTGAAACTGGCTCTGGCCCTGTAGTACAAATGTCTTGTTTTCATTTGTTTTGAATTAAAATCTTCCACCAAACTTTAATCACAATTTATGTTCCTAACATAAGTGGGTAAATCTTTAAAGATAACATGATGCAAAATGAAATGCTTGGTGAAATGCTGCATTGCATGTCTGTCCAAACCATATCAATAAGGGAAACTGAAGCTTAATAATAATATTGATGATGATGATGATTATGACAATGATGATGATGATGATGTATTCATATATGTATATCCTTGCTTCGCTGACAAAGATTAGGAAGGCTGTTGCCCACGTCATCTGCATGTTCATTTGTGGCTGATAAGGCCGATGTGGGATCGACATATCTGATTGCAATGATGATAGAAGTATGATTGTCCTGGGTCTGATGATGCAGCTGCGTTATTTTTTTGCCTCTGGCGTTTCTCTTCAAGAGAGGCACTGTGAGAGATCTCAAAGGAGGAAACAGCATTGTTGATGGTATGATGCCAGGCAGCATGGTCAGCTCACGATAATCAATGTCACAAATGCCAAGGAACTGTTTCAGGCAATCCTTGTAACATTTCTTTGGTGCCTTCCTGTTGCAGTGGCCAGTGGTGAGCTCACCATACATGATGATCTTAGGTATGTGGTGGTCTTTCATCTTGTCAACATGTCCTGCCCAATGTAGTCAAGTCTCAAGTAAAATGGCTTCTAGGCTGGTGACCTTTGCTTGCTTGAGGACCTCAGTGTTGGTGATGTAGTCGCTCCAGTAGATGTTGAGGATGGTACGAAGGCAACGTTGGTGAAAACGTTCAAGGAACCTGAGATGACAGTGGTAGGGGACCCAGGACTCGGAGCCATATAGGAGCATCATGAAGATGATGGCCCTGTAGACTCTGATTTTTGTGCTTATCTTAAGATGCTTATTATTCCACACAAGCTTGTGCAGTCTACCAAATGTTTTGTTTGCCTTTTCAAGTCTGTTGTCAATTTCTTTGTTGATACTCACATCTGGTGAAATGGTACATCCAAGATAAGTGATCTGCTGTACTGACTTCAGTTCTGTTTCAGCAATGGTGATGTGGGCATCCTGTACTCTTCCTGAGGTGCTGGTTGGTGTAGGACTTCAGTCTTTTTCAAGCTTACTTCCAGCCTGATGAATTGGGCATCCTCTACAATGCAGGATGTGACGTGCTGCAGGTCTCTTTCTGTGTATGTGACAAGTGCAGCATCATCTGCAAAGAGGAAGTCCTGGATCACTGTTCTTGAGTCTTGGTGTGGGCCAGTAGGTACTGGAGGTTGGAAAGACTGCCGTCCAGACAGTTCCTGATGTGGACATCATCTTCAGCATTGAGGTCTGCAGTGGCCTGCTTGAGCATCATGCTGAAGAGAGTTGGTGCTAGGGCACAATCCTGCTTCTCCCTGTTGTTGATGGGGAATGGCTCTAATATGTTGTTATTCAGGTGGACTTGTCCTTGCTGGTCTTTGTGAAGCTGGATGATCATGGTTAGGAATTTTGGGGAACAGCCAAGTCAGTTTAGGATCTGCCACAGACCTTTCTTGCTCACAGTGTCGAACGCTTTTGTCAGATTGACAAATGTTACATAAAATTACTTGTTTTCCTCCCAGTACTTTTCCTGGAGCTGCCTGAAAACAAAAACCATATCTATTGTGCTCCTGTTGGCAATCCTCCACATCCAGCAATAACCAGTCAGAGTGCAATTAAATGAGACCACAATTGCCATAGGCTGGCAGAAGAGCAGAAAGGCAGCAAGAGTTGATAGCATACCATCAGAGATATAGAAGCATGGGGTCCTGACATACATGCTAAACTCCATGAGCTCCTTATTGCATGCTGGGCACAGGGCAAGCTGCCACAAGATCTCTGCAATGCTGTCATTATTACACTATACAAAAACTAAGAGGAAAAGTCAGATTGCTCAAACTACTAAGGGATCACCCTGCTTTCCACTGCAGAAGAATTTCTAACAAGACTACTCCTCAACAGACCTGTTCTGTCCATTGCATATATATATATATATAATATATATATATATGCACACATATGATTGTATTTCTTTGTCTTGACATCATATGTCAGTTGTAAATGAGTATCATTGTCGTACTAGTGGTATAATTAATGTCCAAAATTCTGCAGAAATATGTCTAGTTTTGGGAGAAATAATAACTTGCTTGGAAACAGGTGAAGGTTGGCAACAGGGAAAGCATCGTGACTATAGAAAATTTTCCTCAGTAAACTCCATCCAACTCTTGCAAGCATGGAAAAGTAGGTATTGAAATAATATTTTGGTTTTTATATATAAAAAAGCAAAAAAAAAGCATTGTTCTTTTTTTTTTTTATTGATATCAACTCTAGGCTTTTTTCACTACTTTAGATGATTTCTTGAAATTTATTGTTATCTGACATTAATTTGATGTGTGCGCGTGTATATATGTGCAAAAATATTGAAGTACTTAATGTTGCTTAGTATCTTCAAACCCCTTACTTAGTCTGCTGTTACCTAACTTAATATGTAATGTTAGATGTAAATGGTTTACCTTGTACAAACAATGAGGAGTCTACTTTAATCTTAATCTTATTTTGTAGTTGGAAGATAATCTTTATTACTGAGGAAAATATAGGCTAAAAGCATACTCTCATTTGCACAATGAATAGACTAATTTAATCTTGACTGTGTAGCTAGTTGATTATTTTGAAGTAAATACAGTATACTAAGTGTATACAATATACAATAATATGTCAATATATTGCCTGCTGTTAAATTTGAGCACTGTCAGATGTCTACTTCTCAGACTGCTTGCTATTTAACCCTTGTGTTAGTATAGATCTAATGAAATGTGGTAATAAAAGGATTTAAAAAATAAGTCTTTGGTTGGATTTAATAAAATGAACTGTTTCATTGTTAAGACAGTGTTTATAACATAACTTGATGAAAATTATAAGTAGTTATGATGGAAGGTTTTCATTTAGATATGAACATGTTAAAGCAAGCAGTTTTGTATAATGAAAGCTGGTTGATACGAAGAGGGTTAAAATACACACTATAGAATATCTGTCTTTGAAACCATACATGTGAAGGTAAATAACTATCTAAACTGTATTATCATCATTGTCAACCCTGGATATTACTGTCTGGTGTCCTGGGATTCATAAGGCTGGTTTACCTAATTTCCATGGTGTATGAATGACTGAGATCACAACACACCCCACTGAATAAGATGTCAGTCAGTTGCAGGATTATTCATTTAAAGCTGAGTGGACTGGAGCAACATGAAATGAATTTTTTTTTTTGCTGAAGATGATAACACACTGCCCAGTCTGAGAATCAAAACCACAATTTTACTATTGAGTTTAACATCCTTACCACCAGACCACATTCCTTCACTAAACAGTATTATAACAAGGTTTAAGTAATTGTCTGTAGAGTTCTGGCTATGGGAGTCAATTAGATCTTGCTTCTTAAGTTAAGTGTGATGTTGCAATTAGAGCATGCAGTATGTATTCTATATTACACTTATGTCCATATGATTCAATTGTTTGATTTCATCTGGTGAGCCCCCCCACAACTTCCATCTAGTTGGTTTTACAATGCGTTGGTCAAGATGCTACACTGTGTGATTGAACCAGGGACCTCTTGGTTTGTGAAGTAAACTTCTTAATTGCATGATCAAGCCTTGCTTTGCCTGTATCTTTTATTCAATAATATTCTATTATTTGCTGTGTACTGATTCCATCTAAGAATTCCCTTAAGGATACACATCTCTCTGGAAAGCTCAGCCATTGACACTAAGTAGGTAGTTCAGTTGATAGGACAAAATGAAATACTCATTGTTATAAAATCGATGAAGGATTCATGATAAAACAGTTTCTGATCATATCTACTACAGAGACCCCTCACTTTTTTAAGATTTAAGTTTCAACATAATGCAAGGTGTGGACCTAGTGAAGGCATTGACCTTTGGTTGTGTGTATCTGAGCTTAATACAAGAAAAAAAAAAGATTTTAAGTAGGTGCTGTAGTAGATTTGTGAGTGGATGGGCATATAGTGTTTTGTGGGCTCAAGTAGACTACTGTGTTGTAAGTGGCATTTTAGTTTTAAAATAATTTGGTTGTGTAAATGATTTGTAGTATGTGTGTGTGTGTGTGTGTGCATGCATCTACAGTCTGTTATGATACAGAGGGCAAATGCTTAGAATGTTTAGCTTATTGTAGTTTGTGGTGGAGTTGGCAAGGGGGAGGGGGTAGACTGCATTAACATAACACATGATAGAGGTTATACATTGTTTGAAGACTAATGTCATGGTTTCTCTGTTTTACCAAATATTGTACCATTAAGTGTGTGTGTGTTTTTAAACTTTTTTAATCTAGTAATTGTGTCATGCATGTACTGAGTAAATGATATTTACAAGTTTTATGTAGGTGGCTGGGACTTTTGTTTTTGTGTATGGATGTGTGATGCTGGTTTTTTGAATGGTATTAGACAATGTTCTCGTGTATTGCTTGTGGATAGAGCACTGGTTGATTTACTAATGTGCTTAGGGTCAACATACATATTTTGTTTAGGGAATTGTCAGTGATCTTCATTGAGATTTTGAATTTGAAAACATAAGACAGCAATTTAGGATTCTGCAAAGCTATTTATTTTGACTAAGATGACATGTAAAGAATTATTATTTAAGAAGGTGAGATGGCAGAATTATTAGAGTGTTGGGAAAAAATGCTTTGCAGTATTTGTTTTGGCTGTGAATTCTGTCAAGGCTAGGTTTGTCTTTCATCTTTTCAAGGTTGGTAAAATATAATACCAGCCAAGTATTGGGACCAGTCTAATCAACTTACCCCACTTCACCTCAAAACTGCTGGCCTTGTGCCAAAATTAAAGAGAGAGTGGAATTTCAACTTCTTGTCTGACAAGTCAGTCTAACTCTTATTTACACATACCGCATACACATTGACATTGCTTGGTTCATAGACAATATTTTCAATACTTCATTTTTGTAGGCCACTTGAGTTAGATGAGGTTGAGCCAAACAAAACTCAGATATGAATATGAACCCAATCTTTCTCATCTAGAATATAGATGATAATTTATTACCAATTCTTGTGACAATATATATGTTACAACACTGGTATCTCCATTGTTGAATTTGAAGTCTGAAATAGGTTTGCTCAAAAAAGGAGAAAAATTTTCTAGCTTACAATAATGGTCTCCCTCCATAAATATATTTTTCTTTCTGATGTTTTGAGTTGGAATGAAGATTCAAAAGCTCTTGTAAGCAGACATTACATCATCACTCTCATCATCATAAATAATAATGATAATAATAAGTGGGATGAAATAGTAAGGACTGATCTCAGGATGTTGGGCCTCACAGAGGAAATGACAATGGACTGAGATGTCTGGTGATATGAAGTTCTTGAGAAGACCTGCCAAATCAGTGATACTGAGTTCTAGAAGCACTATGTGTCCTACCCGCACTTAAGAAAACTTCTCACACTACCACAACAAACCAAACTACGTCTCTACATCACTTCCTCACATTTCCACTTCATGCATTATGCTTACCTCCCACTCCCCAATACCATCCTCTTGGCCCTGTGCCACTGTATCATTGCTATCTGCTAGCTTTTGACCTGTGTGTTCTACCCACATGTAACAAGAAAACTTTTCATACACCATACCCCAACAAAATAATCTACATCTCTTCCTCACATTTCCTCCTAGCTCTCACTCCCCAATCCTGTCCTCATGGCCCTGTTCCTCTGTATCATTGCTGTCTGGTAGCACTCCCTCCCAACTCTGTACATACCCAGGTTTTTACCAGTCACTTCCCTACCTCCGCACTCTTTAATCACATTCCCTTTGCAATATCCTGCGACTTATATTATGGCATTCAAGCCTCAAGGGTATGCCCTGGCACTTGCCACCATCTATATCTCTCTCTTCCTTTACTCAACCATCCCATTTATATTCTGATCCCTGTCACTTTGCCACCATCTCTATCCTGCTGTCTCCAACTCTCTCTCCTTTTCCTACACTTCCTTCAAGTTGAGTAACTATGTATTTCCTTTGTGACAGCGCACCTGTTCTGTCTTCATTCCTGACTTCTCTCTCTCTCTCTCTGGCTGGGTAACCTTGTACCTCTTCTACAGCAAGATACCTGTTTCTGTCTCTGCCTCACTATAACCTTTCATCATCCGACACAAGATCACCTCCTCCAATGCCCCCTCCCCTCTCAAAAGAAATTTTTTTTGTCTTGCAAGTACTTGGTGACTCTGTCAGTGCAGGTGCCACTTAAAAGCACTCACTCCACACTGTAAAGTGGTTGGCACTTAGAAGGGCATCAAGCTGTAAAAATCTTGCCAAAACTAACCTCACCTGTACTTGTGCTACATAAAAAGCACTAAGTCCACTCTGCTGAGTGGTTGGTGTTAGGAAGAGCATCCAGCTGTAAAAGTCCTGCCAAAACAGTTACAGAAGTCTGGTGCAGGCTTCTCTCTGGCTGGCTCTTGTTAGTATGGAAGGCAGATGTTAAGTGATGATGATTAACCATAATGATTGCCATTAATGTTTTTAGTCTCAGGAATCTGTACCTTATTATCACTGTTGTTACATTGTACATTGCTTATCTTCCTGTTTTTCTCTCTCTTAGTTTTTCTTCATTTGTAGTTTTTTGTTGTTGTCTGTATACATGAAATGATTTAACAACTTAGCTGCCACTTTAGTTTTGTGGTTGGTAGTAAAAATACATAGTTCAATAATTTATATTTAAATCTGCGAGAAATATGAGTAAATAAAAACAAATGGAAAACTGTAATAAGAGCTGAAGTTGGCTCTTAGTGGAAAAGTTAATGGTTCATATTTGTTAACAATACTGTTGTGTTCATGCCCAAAGCACTTGGACTTTTAATAGCTCAGTCCACTTAATTGAAAATAGGTATCATAACATAGGTAATATACATTGCTGTAAAAAACAGGGGTACTTCATTAATGAACTTGTATTGTTCAGGGTTTTGTCTCCAGTTACTTCTACCTGAGTTTCAGCATTTCTGTTGAATCTGGGCTGTGGTTCTTTCTTGATGGGTATGCTAGCATCCATGACACAGGTAAAAGAAAGCTTGTCATATAATGCAATGCCTTATCATATAATGATTAACTGTTGAGCCTTTTTCCTGATAATTCCTAAAACATTTGTTAGTATCACCTTTCTTGCTGTCAGTTGAGTTTTTTGAGTTTTGAATTTTTTCCTGACAAGCAATTGCAGATGTTTTCAGTTCACATTTTGGTTTGTTACAGTGTATGCGTGTTTTGGTATCTCTGACAATTTTTTGCAAGAATATGTCATATTTGTTATCAGGCATGGGTGCATGGTAAGAAGCTTGCTTCCCAACAGTGTGGCACCTTGGGCAAGTGTCTTTTCCTTTCACCTCAGGCCAACCAAAGCCTTGTGAGTGGATTTGGTTGATGGAATCTGAAAGAAGCATGTTGTGTGTGTGATCACGGCTTGACAACCAATGTTGGTTTGTTTATGTCTCCATAACTTAGTGGTTTGGCAAAAGAGACCAAATAAGTACCAGGCTTTAAAAAAAAGTCCCGAGTCAATTTGTTCAAATAAAAATTCTTCAAGGCAGTGCTCCAGTATGGCCACAGTCTAATGACTGAAACAAGTAATCAATAAAAGTAAAAGATCCAGAAGTGATTAACAGATTTCAGAATTATTTTGTTTTTGCAATTCCATGAATTATTTTGGTAGAAACTTTGCTGAAACCAAATTTATTGTGAGTGGTTTCATAAGCAAAACCTTGAGTAATTTGTGTAAGACTTAGCACTTCATCAATAGTCATCTCTCTGTTCAGTTGGGCCATATTACAGACTTGTTCAATATTATCATCAGTCCAGGATGTTGTTGAGAATTGATCTTCTTGGTTTTTTCAATCCATTTGTAAACAATTGGTAATGGTGAAAAACCGAACCCCGTACTATGCTGAAGGTCTTTGATGGATTTTGACTCCAAATACACTTTCAGTCCACAGAAAATGAGTCACTGAACAATGCTCTTCTTTGGAGCAAACTGGAAGTGGAGTGACCATAGTTAACATACTGACAATGATAGCTTGACAGTTCAATTCCAACTTGCATGTTTAGTGACATATGTACAGTTATTTTTTTAATAATAGGAACCTAGTTGTAGCTATTATACCTGTTTGTGAAATAATTTATACATTTATATAGTTTAAAAAATGTCAAGTACCTCAGAATGAGAGGTAAAAGTTCCAGTGAGCCACACTTGTAGCTGGTTTTGATCTCATCTGAGACTAATGTACTTGAAGCCACCAACAATTTCAGTGGTGTGAACATCATACATCTCAATAAGCACTCTTGAAAATGTGCAGCCTTGTGCCTGACTGAGAAATCAATTGACTAGTTTTCTGTGATGTGTTGATCATCAGGTTGTAAAATATTAATAACAGTTACACACAAGATGTGTTGAAGCATTTTACGATTTTATTGCTTTTGTATATTTCATTTTAATCTGATTCTAACATTGCACTCTTCAGTGTGTCATCATCATGATCATGATAATATTTAAAGTTTTATGCTAAATATAGTTAGGAGGTGCCTGAAAAATACTACATCTTCACTGACTCGTTCCTGTTTTGTTTTGTCTGTATGGTGCTTCATTCTCAGATTTGATCTTACTACATTCTACAATCTTTTCAGTCATAGTTGTTTTCATTTATGTGTCCATAAGCAACAAGCCCACCACTTCTACATGTATTGCCCAATACCTTTGTCTCTTAATCAATTTCTCAACTTCTCTGTCCTTAACCTTTTCTTCAAAGTAGACATTGTACAGCCAATAGATCATACAGAATTCCCAGCCATTTATATTCATGCCCCAGATATCACTGCCTTAAAATATCTCCTTTGTTGCTGTTTTTCTAATAACTATAGCAATGATACAGAATAAGCATGAGAGGGAGATTGATGGCAACCATCTTAACATTACACCCTCTACATTAACTGAAGCTCTGTGTGGTTGTTGACTAGTTAGAAAGAGCAGCCAAATCTTTGCCAAATCACCCTTTTTTGTATTAACAAAGGAAATGACATTGCATAATATAACTACTCTGAAAAAAATGGGATGGTCACATTTGTAAATCCTTTCACCATAGACCTACTTTAGAGTTGACCTGAAGCTAAACAACAACAGTAATTGCTGCTGCTGGGTAGTCACTGTTTCCATGACCTATCACTAACTCACTGCCTGACCACCATTAATGTTTGTTTATCAAGTTAGCTAACGGCTTGCCAGAGCAATCAGCCAGCAGACATGTAGAGCAGCCACTACTGACAGTTCTGTGAAAGTGTTACAGGCTTCGCAACTCCTTCAGTATTGACTCCACCCCCAAGACCACCCCTAGTTCTCTGATATAAACTTTCTGGTTTGAAATAATCTAAAGTGAAACCTTCCACTAAAATTTCACGTTAATTTACTTTACCACTTTAATACCTCCAGTTATTTTACTGATTTCTTCATTATTTTTTAAAATTAAATTGAAACAAAACAGTGTATTTCAACAGAAATGTGGTAGCAAAACCTCTCAAACATTCCCCACCCTTCTTACTAAATGCAGATGTGTACACACATGCATGCATGTACACGTGCTCACACACACACACACACACACACACACACACACACACACACACACACACACCAAGTCATTTTCAAAGCAAAATTATTTTAAAACTAAAATGTCATTTGAAGCACAGTTTTGCGCAGTAGTCCACTTGAACCCTGAGCTCCATGGCATGTCTCAGACATTTAAATCTGATGGAGTCCATACTTCTTCAGGTGACCACAGCTAATTTCTTCTTGAGAGAAAAAAATGATAAATTGACCTACAGAGGGTCTGAATGAACTGCAAAACACTCACAAAGTTAATTGACTAATGATGGATGCACTCACACATGTGCATGCATTCTATATGCACATATGTGTGTTTGTTTATATTATTTGTCTTTAGATACCTATTTTTTTCTAGCTTTCTAAAATGTCAGATAAACATGAAATGCCACCCCTCATCAGTTTGTGACACAGCTTCCTTGAGAAAATGCACAGATGGCTGCTTTTTCTCTGCGTCTGCTACCAAAAATTGTTTTCTAATATTTTTTTTTTTTTTTGAACTGTAGATTCTTTATATAATTTCACTGATTCTTTCTCTTCACCTCTGTTATTTCATAAGATTAATTAGAGTTATTGTGAAGGTTTATTCTCCAAATCATACAACCATCTTTATGCTATATCTAGTACTGCATGTACTTACACATGTGCATTTACATGTGTCTTGAGTAGAAAGTTATACATCTGAAGGAAAATTTAATTTAATAATTAATTTCAATAAGATCGTGTAATGATTGATGGTATAGTGTGGTATAACTGTATTAGACTAAATGAAACAGTAAATACATTTTTTCCCCGTTAATTCCATTAATCACAGAAACATGGCTTCTTTAAGTTTTAACTAGGATTCAGTTCACTATTAACAATGTAGGATTTCATTCTCCTGTGATTTCACTATGATAATTAAAATATTCATTTTATCCTGTTATACTTCCAGTTCTTTTCAACCAGGTATAATATTTGCAGCCATTTGACACCAAAATATAGTGCACTACATTATATTTATTAAAGTATCATCTATCTTGCTCATTTATGAATTCATTACATTACATTCTCCTAGATCCATACAGTTATTTAGTCTCAACTCTTTTTGGATGACTTTAACTTATATCTGTCTAAGGTTGATAAGGATTTGATAAAAATAAATACTAGTAATATATTGGGGTCAGTTTGATCGATTATACCTCCTCAGATTTTCTGTGTCTAGACAAAAGAATCAATATTTATTTGATATCTTGCAGACCCTTTCAACTCAAATGTGTCTAATGAAAGTATCTAGGAAAATTTATGCAAAGAATGAAGGACACTAGCTAATGATAAAATCTGTTTTTTTCCCCCCTTATCAAAGCTATGCATACATTCATGAGAGTAGCTGTGTGGTTAAAGTACTCAGCTATTGATCAAAAGTTCACATATTAGTGTTTAGTAACACTCTTAAGCAAAGTAAATTTGAAACATTTAACTGAAAACACAGCCACCTCCCCTATGTTACAGCTTGTGTTAGCAATAAGCACCACCTTCTACATGAACTTATACAATGTCATATCTTTGGTGTGGATTTCACTAGTTTGTACAGGCATGGTAAAATAAACATGAGAAGAAAGAGAGGTGGGATACAGGAAGGACTGGGGGAAATGCCCATGTTATTAGTCCATAATTAGGGGAAGGGTTAAAGTTAATCTTTGAAACCAGTTCAAAGTGTTAACTTGATATCTTAATCATGACCTGATAAAAATATCATCATGAACTATTTGAAACTTGATTTACTGTTCATTTTTTTTAATGTTTCAAGGTGGCTTAATAAATATTCAAAGGTAGTGCATTTGTCATAAATTTTTCTTTGTGGAATCGCAAATGTGTTGCCATTTTTGCTTATATTGGGTTTATTTTGCAATATTTATTTTTCTTTCTCTGTTCCTCTTGTTGTATCTAAAATAGATGTATATATAACACACAATCTATTAGGTTTTTGGAACAGTACTGACGGCTTTTATCTTTTTGTAATGATTTAAGCGTCAGCATATTCGAGTGTTGCTTTTTGTTGCCTTCTATAATCCTGCAGTGTGTGTGTTACCAAAGCTACATTTCAAATGCTAGGTTTTCATTTCAGAGCTAGAAAATATTTCAGCCCTGGCAAGTTGTTGGGTGATCTTCAATGCTCAAGTGTTGACTAATGATGGAGTACTCCATCTATATTTGAATCAGTGCAGTTGCACATACAAACACCCCAACCTAGTCAAGTTGATTGTCAAAGGCTCACTCACAAATATGTTATAGCCTCACTATCTTCTCTTTCTTTCTTCTATAGCAGCTTATGTTCCTTTGGCTTAAGAACCAAGCTATATATTACCCGTTGCCCTCCTTACTCTCCCTAACCCACACTTTTTTTTCCAATCGTTTTTTTTTTTTAAAGAAATGTGTAACCCATTAGAATTGTCTCCCTGCCTACATTTCCCATACAGATATCCTACAGACGCTCAAATCACCCTTAATCAGTCAGGGCGAGCTTGCAATATTAATTGGTTCCACTTCTCCTCTGACTGTACCAGTTAGGAAATCTCTGTCTGCACTTGCTCAACCTGCTGGAAATAGCAGCCAAATCACCCTAAAATCCATCTCAAGTAGCAAAAGAAAGCTTTAGATGATACAGCTCTGTATATCCCTAAAATATGAGATCAGGGCAAGAACACGTTTCATCATATCAACTCAATCAAAGATGACCTGAGGCTAACAACAACAACAACAGTATTAATAATAATGAATATTTAGATTTAACTAGGCATTTTATTTGCTGAGATTTTAGAATTGTGCTGAGTTTTATGTGGCGATGATGGTGATGACTATGATGAAAATGGTAATGTGGAACCAGTTTATTAACTGATTAGTGTTATCACTTATATATGAATGATTTTAGACTAAAAGTAAATTACAGAGAATAATCAATTGTAATCCATATTCCAAAAGTCTTGGGACTCAATAAAGCCATTTACAACAAAACCAACTAAGTGGGATATAAATGTGGATTGTGTAATGAGTGTCTGTAAACAATGGATCACATCATGCCTAGCTGTTCAGGCTTGGGCAAATTGAATTACATACAAATGCATGATTGTGTTGTTAGGTACATCCATTGGACAATATGTAAACACTATCAAATCAGAGCAGACAATATATTGTGTCAACATTTTCTAAAACCTGTCATTGAAATTGATCTAGCTGTTATGCTGTATGATAGATATGTATAACTTAACTTTTTACAGTAATTTTGCAATGCAAGCTTGGTTGGTTTGATATTTGTTGGAATTATTATTTCACATTGAGATGCTGTTCCTATCATTAACTACTTAATTTGTGGAATGGGAGTGGCAAAGCTTGTGTTTGTCAGTCAGGTAAAACTGGTGCAACAGAATTATGTGCATTGTTCAGGTGCATAGACACAATGATGGCAGTAGTAATGGCATGAGCATGTCCTTCGTTACTTTAATGATTCTCAGCTGCTATGTCTTTGATCGGGAAATTAGGTGAAATGTGCAGACGTTGTCTTTGAAGACACTTAAGAAAGAAATGTTCACTAACATTTTTATCTTAATAGATTGAGATGCTAGTGAAATAATAGATTTAGAAATAAAGGTAAAGTATCTGGAAGATTCAGGTACAAACTGGCTGTACTGCACAGTTGGGAGAATCGTTAGTATCCTGGGCAAAATGCTTAGTGGCATTTTGTTTGCCTTTGTGTTCTGAGTTCAAATTCCGCCATGGTTGACTTTGCTTTTGATCCTTTCGGGGATAAATTGAGTACCAGTGAAACACTGGGATTGATGTAATTGACTAGTTCCCTCCCCCAAAATTTCAAGCCTTGTGCCTTTAGTAGAAAGGATTATTATTTTTACGGAGATATACTTGCATAGCAAGTGACCTGATCTGAGATCGTGTGCTGAAACAAAAACAATTGCAGCATGGAAGGTGTTTGTAAGCCATTTAAAAACACACAAAAACCATTAGATTCACTTAAACATTTAAATTTAATTTGCCAAAATATTTTCATCGCTTTGAAACCAGTTCACTGACAAAATTCCATGCTGCATTATTATTATTATTATTATTATTATTCTGTTTGACTTTTGCTTTATATTTGTACAAGTTGGCTCCAAGTCTCACCCAGAGACCTCAAGAGACAACAGGGTTGGAAGTTCATGTTGTTGTTATGCCTAGTGTGCCATATATTTGGGGGGTGGGGATGTTGTACTAATGAATGTCTAAAAAAAAAAAAAAGTTTTTTTTTTTTTCTTTTTAAACTGAAAATTATGGTTGTTTTAAACCTTGAGGTTACATAGAGAGTATTTTGCGTAGGATATGAGCAGTTCCCATGAGCACTATCTTTTGAACTTCTGCCATTTTTGGGTTTCCTGGTATCTGAGTTAGGTAGCTATCAGCCCCTTTTGCTATCATTCCCAGGGCACCTATGACAACAGGTATTGTTTTAGTCTTCAGCTTCCACATTTTGCTGATTTCTATTTCAAGATCTTTATATTTGCTCAGTTTTTGGTAGGTCCTGACAGATACGTTTATATCGATTGGGACAGTCATATCAATGAGGAGGCATGTTCTTTGTTTGAAGTCTTTCAATATGATGTCTGGCCTATTTGCATCTATCTTCCTGTCAGTTTGAATGGTGAAGTTCCAGAGGAGTGAGATGTGGTCATTTTCAAGCACTGGGGGTGGTTTGTGTTCCCACCAGTTTTTTTTCATGGGGCAAATCCAGGTTTTTACAGATTACCCAGTGAATATATTGTGCAGCTCTATCGTGCCTGTTGAGATACTCTGTAGGCGCTAGAAGACTGCACTTGGAGACCACATGGTCAATGGTTTCATTTTGTTGCTTGCATACACGACACGTGGGACTGCTTCTGATCTTTAATATGTTGGCCTGGTAGTTTCTTGTTGGTAGGCATTGATCTTGAGCTGCTATGATAAACCCCTCTGTTTCAGATTTTAAGCCAGAGGCCATTAGCCATTGATGGGTCAGGGCTTTGTCGATATCTGCATTATTCGCTCTCTTTGGGTATTTGCCATAGAAAGGTTTTTCTTGCCATTTATTATTCAGAATTATTATTATTATTATTATTATTATTATTATATTATTATTATTATTATTATTATTATTATTATTATTAAGGTGGTGAGCTTGCAGAATCAACAGCACAGCAAACAAAATATTTAGCAGCATTTTGTCTGTCTTTTGTTCTGAGTTCATATTTTGCTGAGGTCAACTTTGACTTTCATCATTTCAGGCTTGATAAAATAATAACAGTTGAGAATTGGGGCCAATGTAACCAACTCACTCCAGCTCCACAGAATTTCAGACCTTATGCCTGTAATGGAAATGATTATTATTATTATTATTATTTAATATTAAAAGTAGTCAAAACGAACAAAAGGAAAAGCCAAAAGATCTTAACTTACATATTTACATATGAAAAAAGAGAAAATGTTTCTCTCTTTACTTGGTGTGTTGGAGGAAGAGACCAAATTGATGCTAATAATGTTCCTCTTGAATGTTGCAGAAAGGACATGAGCAAGGAGAGAATTCCAGAGGGAAGGCATTTTGAGAAGGAAGGACTGGATATAGTGATTGATGCAGGACATAGAGGATTGAACACTGCAAGGATGCTGGGATGGGAGTGTCTGAGTAGAAGTGCTTAAGCTAGGATCTGAGTTGATTAAACTAGATTTGGAGCTCATGTATACCAGTATTAGAGAGTAGCAGGAGGTAATTTTGTGTCATCTTAAAAAATAGGAAAACATATTGGAAATTTCTGATGTCAGTATAATTTACTGGTGATGTAATGAGAATTTGATTGAGTTACTCAGGCCACTCAAGGCTACAAACTCTAATAGTCGTATTAACTGCAGATTTCAGGACAAATCTCTGAGGTCTTCTTATTGAGTGACTTAGTTATGTGACTCAAGTGCATTGACCTTAACAGCAAATAATGTCGAGTAAGTATTGATCTAGCTCGTGTCAGCTTGTTATTGAAAAAGGTGTGGTGATGATATTGTAAGCAACAGAAAGCTGAGATTAATAATCAGAATAATCTTTACTGTTCTAATAATGCAGCATCAGAAAAATATTAAAACAGCAGAGGTGATTTTGCTATAGATTAAAAAAATGTCATTTTAGGACTAAATCATTCATAGGTGGAAAACTAGAAGAGTCATTAGAGCAATAGAGAAGGAGAAATTGTTTTGTAGTATTTGTTCCGGCTTTGTCAGTACTGAATCTAAATACTACTGAGGTCATCTTTGCCCTTCATTCATAGCAAGGGGGAAAAAAAAAAGAAAAAGGGGATCCGTTTAGAATGATAGACAGATTGCTGAAATGTTAGCACATCAGATGAGATGCCTTGTGGCATTTATTCTGGTTCTTTGTATTCTGAGTTCTGAGGTGTTAGACTTAATTGGTTGCTTAGTTTAATGCCACTACCTGGTCCTTGTGTGCTTTTAGTGGAGTTCACTCTGTGGCAAATATTCAGACCAGGTTTCCAGTTTGTGAGGATGACTTCTTTTCTTTTTCCCACCAGTTTTAGAAGCCCTGAAAAAAAAAAAAAAAATTAAGGGCATTGGGTGGTACTTTTCCATCTTCTTCCTGATTAAGTGGTTGAAAAAAAAAAAAAAAAGAAAAAAAATTCATTGGTAGATGTTTTATCAACCCAAGAGGAACGAAATGCAAAATCAACCACCGTTCTGATTTGACCTTACACAAAACTAGATATTAAACAGCTCTTCAATATTTGTCTCTTGTCAATTACTCTTGGAAAATATATTGTCACTCTTTGAGTTTTTAATTATTTAACAGTTTGAATTCATGTTACCAACTTAAAACCCTTTTTGACATTAAGTCTCTCAAGACCATTTTTTTTAACATACTTTGTTCTTAATTAAAACTTTCCATTGTAATTTTATGTAAATACCTTTAGCTATATATGTAGTTGTGTTTATGGCTTTATTATTGAGAGGTTAACATCACACTTACATGGTCTTTAGTTTAGTCCCTCCAAGTGACATGTTGTGCAAGTGTCTTCTATAACTCTGGGCTGACCAATTTTTTTTTTGTGAGTGAAATTGGTAGACAGGAGTTGTATTTGTATGTTTATGTCTGTCTGTATATTGGCACTGCTTGGTGGGGGAAAAGTGAAATAACAAAAACAGATATCTTTATGTTCTATAACTTAGTATTGCAAGAAATAGTGATTAAGATCAGTCCCAGACTTGAAAATATATACTGGGATCTGTATGTTCGACAACAAAAATTTCTAGACACTTTAATAGTATGGTTGGAGTTGAACGACTGAAACATGTTAAAGAATACACTGTTCCAAAGACCAGTTTAACAATGAACTAATGAGGTTATTTTATGAAATCTCTCCGAATATTTCATTATCTCTTGAATTAATTGGAACAAAATCACTGTATTTCATTAGAAATCATCATCATCATTGTTTAGCGTCCGTTTTCCATGCTAGCATGGGTTGGACGGTTCTACTGGGGTCTGTGAAGCCAGAAGGCTTCATCAGGCCCAGTCAAATCTGGCAGTGTTTCTACGGCTGGATGCCCTTCCTAACGGCAACCACTCCGTGAGTGTAGTCATGAAAGGGTTTAGCAATGAGACTAGGATCAGGCAGCTACTAGGTGGGTTTTGTGAGATCAAACGGCTTTCACACAATGTCTATGTTGGCATTTAATGTCAAAAAGCTGGACAGAAATCACCAAGGCCAAATATTATGCCTCACTGCGATTACATTATAATTGTAGTTTGATGAGCAGACAAAATCAAACTCTTTAATTGATTTCAAATATAGCTGTTGTTTACGGTTTGATTTGATTTTCTTCCTTTGGCTCTTTTGTATTTTTGCTTTTTTTTTTTAAACTTTTATTTTCATTTAAATGTTTAAATTCTTTCATTTGTCCATTGATTTGTTTTTTTTTTCTTTTTATTCATCAAATTTCTTTGTTTTATATAGAATCTCTTTGTTTCTTTCTTTTCTTTTTTTCTTTTAACTTTTTAACTTTAACCTTTTTGTTATCAACCCACCTGAGACTGACCCCCTGATTCTATGATACTAACTTATTGTTTTAAATCATTTTAAACTAAAAGCTTCCATCAAAAATTTTGTGTTAATTTATGTTCTAACACCAGCTTAATAATGACAGTTTTTTTTACTAAAATCTTTGTTATTTTTTAAAATGAAATGAAACAATGGCAGCATATCTCAACAGAAATATATTAACAAAAGAAGTTAATTCCTTCATTCATTCACTCTTTAATTTCTTTATTCTCTTTAGCTTCTCTATTCATTCTTTTATTAGTTTCTTCATTCTTTGGTTTCATCATTATCCAATTTCTTCATTTTTTTAAATTAACTTTTTCATTTGTTCTGTCTTCCATTTATTTATCTTTTGCTTTCTCAGTCTTATTTTTTTTCTGCTTTTTTTTTTCTATGTTATTTCTTCATTCTATCTTTCTTTAATTTAGTTTATTATTTTTCTCTTTATCTTCATTCTTCCTATATTTATCATCTTCATTCTTTCTATTATTACTTTCTTCACTTTCTCTCTCAATAGTTTTCACAAAATTTCTATCTTCAGTTTTTAATTTTTTTTTTCTCTCAGAAGATTTTCTCTTGCTTAATGTCAATGAGACAAAAACTGAATGTTGCTTTAATCTATGTTGCTCAAAACGAGTGAATAGACTAATTAGTCTTTTATATATATATATATATATATATATATACCCACTGAATTCACACGTGAGGCAAAATCATATCTTGTCCTAGTTAAAGTTATATAACTATCTTCACTATTTATTTTATTTACATTTGTTTCTTTGTCTCATCTCTCAATATCTTTGTATATCTTTAATTAAGCCCTGTTTTTTCTATTTTCTTGATTTCTCTCCCTCTAGTTTACAACAGTTGGTAATGGTATTTGATTCACCAGTCATTGGCGATTGGTAAATCTATACCAACAAATGCATTACCTGCATTGAAATTTACTTTGTAGGGTTCATTTTTTTAATATTTTAATTTAGTCAAAAGAAAATAGCAAGAGACCTTTGCATGTGCTACCAAACTGACAAAATCAATGTAGCTCATGTTCATTTAGAATTTGTGTAGATCAGTGTCTACCATGAGGGGTGGGGGGCATGGATAGAAAAGGAATTTATTTGCAAGGGTTGCAGACCTAAGGAAGAATATTCAGACAATGTGTACTTAGAACTGGATCTGTTGGGGCAGAAATATAGTCTGGGTACAAAAGAAGGAGGGATGTATGAGTTAGGATTGTATGGATATGTGATGTAGAGCAGCTATTAGAGGTATAGGAGGCAGTGAAAAGAAACAATGATCTGTGAATCTGTTTTTGTAATGTGCTAGTGATTGTGGTTTTCCCAATGATCCAAACACCCTAACTGCAGCACTGCTCCATGCATATAATCAGTATTACATAGTGGGATACTCTAAGATTTTGTAAAGAATTTGCTACTGAATAGAACCAGAAACTTTTTTTTTCCCTAAAGCAGGAGCCTCGTCTTTAGGATATGATTTGAATAGCGCTATATATGTGAAAAACTTTTGAGATTGTGGTGCTCAGCATTTTTGTCATAATTTTCATGGTTTATTTATGTGTTGTTTATAAGAAGAGCATGGTATAAGACTTTCATTGGTATATGTAGTAACTGAGTCTTTGTGCTATTGAAGAGACTAGATCATCATCATATCCCATTTGGAAATTGTTTTGAAATCTCTGTTCCTGGAGGTTGTATAAATGTTTACATTGTATGTGTATGGCACCAGTGTGTTAAAGGAATAAAGATTGGTATAATTTTTGTAGGAGAAAGAGAGAGTGAGTATGTGGGTAGGTGGGTGGGTTGTTCTTTTTAAATAAGTCTCCAATCTCGTGCTTTTGTGCCTTTTGTTAAAACATGTCAGTACAACTGATATCATATATGAAGACTTTCTATATTTCACCTCATTTTGTTTTTTCTCTGTTCATTATTGTGATCCTATTCTTTGCCATATCTTCTGCTCTGAGATTAAAAAATGAATATAAATTAATTAAATTACGATTTAATATTAGGATTCAAAGGTAAATTAGGAATTAAAAATTATCTGTTTTAAAGGTCTCTTTAAAAGAATTTAGACCATTTAGTTAATCACTCTAGCAAAATGTTATAAATAGATTGTAACCATTTATTGTAATTATGATTGACTGATAAAGTCTTGGAATAATCTGAGTAATTGATTTTCTTTCTGAAGATATTCAAGTTCTCATTTTTCTTTTTGGTTGTAACACAGTTAAATGATTCAGTATAATGATATATTGAAGTCCTTCTCTTATAAACTCCGAAGAGAAATGAATCTCTAGTGGAAATTGAACTCAGCTTCTACAATGTGTGCAAATTTTGCAATTTTAATCTAAATTTATGAACAGTTCCATGATTCAATTTCCTAAATGTAAATATTCATATAACTGACTTTTCTACTCTTTTCTCTTGTAATCTACTGAGAGATTTAGTCAGTCTTCAATCATTTTTAGCATGTTTGATTTTTGGGTTAGTCCCAACTGTTAGTTCAGAGAGTTTCAACCATAACAAAATTCTGCTGCACTTAAAGCTCTCATTAATATTGGAATTACTTAAAACTGATAATTGTGTTGATATTAGATTCATATTTAATCAGAGGGAATCCTTGAATTTATTTCAATATGTTTTTATATAAACTGTGCAGTGCATGAATTGTTTGTATCTCTAGATTATTTCATAGACTTTATTGGATTGATACTGTATGGTTGAGTTTAAGCTACAAATAATGATAATAAAAATAATCACACTTAGTTGACATTGAGACACCCTATCATGAGATAAGCTTATTTAACTGGATTAATCTTTTATCTGAAATGAGAAAGAATAAAGAGGAAAGAAAAATGTGTGTTATTTATTTGAAATTGTGCAAATATCTTTCAGGTTAAAAAAATACGGATGAAATGTTTAGTTAAATTCTGAGAATATATTTAATATTATTTTAGGGTGATTCATTAATTTTATGTCCAATTTTGCTGTGCTAGAATGAATTAGACAAATATCTTACTGAGGCATTGTTTTATAGCCACATGCCTTTCCCAATATTGACCCTTGCAGTGAATGCCATGACTTCCAAATGAATGAATATCAGTGGTTAATAGACACTGACATGCATGCATGCAGTTGGTTTCTTTTTCAGTTTCTGTGTCCCAGGCTAGTGTAGAAGACATTTGGCCACGGTGCTGTGCACTGAGACTGAACCAGAGACCACTTAGTTGAAAAGTGAACTTCTTAACCATACAAACGTCTGCTCCTGTTTATTTAATTAAAACTAGTTAATGTAGGGTTGCGAAAATCAAATATGTCTCTTTAAAAACTGTAATTCTAATTTTTAGTCCTTTGGTTCCTTTTTAGTCATTATGTTTAAAATCATACTGGAGCACCTTCATTAACTTTTAGAAATGTGTAATATGGTAAGTGATTTCTTTGTGTTGTTATGATATATCTAAATGAGTAAAGAATTGATTTCTTAAATAGACATAAACACTAAAACTGCAGAAGTCTTTGTGATGTTCAGGCCATTCTTCATAACATTGACAGTGTGATCTATGCAGCAATTGAAACAGTCATCATGGATCACTGTATTATAAGTTTACCTGTTGTTGAAGGAAGATCAATATATCAACACCTGTCTTCCTAATATGGACTTATTTTGTTTTGGAATGATTTTACATCAGATTTCTATGCCAGCATGAACTTGAATGGTTCTGTTAATTTTGGATTTTTACACACGTTTTGATTGGAGCAAGTCTTTTACATTGAGATGACGCTTTTATCTTAACACTAATGATGAAATGCAACTGGTAAAATGTTTACAGAGATGTCATCTGAAGTAAATATAAGTTACATCCATAGATAAGCCAATGGCACAACAAAGGCTGTATTATGCTTTTATCTTGTGATCTTGTTGTACCTAACAACTTTCCACCTTGATTACACAACCGATTTATTTATTAAAATAAAGTGAACAAACTAATTTGAATTATGTTTCATTATCTTCCTCAGTAAGTTCTTTTGACTTCTCTCGTTCATTGTTCTATATTGCTATTTCTGCACTTTTAGTACAAAATATTGCATTCAAACTTATTACTAGACATATTAATCCTGATCAGTTTTCCAGTATTTTCATAGACAGACCTAACTGCTGGTCAGATTACTTCATAACTGAAACAAGCTTTTTTTTAGTTAGACATCTATCCTATTTTCAGCTGTTTACTGCTCTTCATTATTACTGCTTTGCTGTTGTAAACTTTATCTTATATAGTCATGTTTATAAGTCTAATACATTTGTTAAAATTTGGATTCAGGTTGGCTAGCTGGACTAACTTCCAGATTTTAGTATTTTCCACATGGTTACACAACTGTTTAAGAAGTTCACTTAATGACCATATGGTTCTGGGTGTAGGACTTTAAATCAGTATATTTTAGTATAACCATGGATTAACAAATGCTTTGTGAATAGAATTTGGTAAACAGA